>NW_021940535.1:39078223-39144799 GCF_001715985.3 Manacus vitellinus
CTGTAAAGGTATTAAACAGAACTGTAAAGATATTAAACAGAACTGCTTGTGCTACTTGAGGCTCAAAAAAGCATGAATGCTAGCAATGAGTTTCATTAGAAATTCCACTTTTTTACTTTGAGCAAATGCAGTACATTTTGCTCTAAAATCGTCACTTCTTAGTGCTAAAAATACCTGTTTGCAACTTAACCTTTCCTAGCTCAGAACTCAGGCTGAAATTACAATGGGAATAGCATGAGAAAATACCCCTTGATACATTAACATTTTCCCATATCATCTTCACTGAAAAGTCTCCAAAATCTGCTGCTTGGAATGATGAAGTAAGCTATATGAGATAAATTCATGTTAGAGAAGAGGTGAAGCAGGCAAAGTTGCGGACTAAGTGCAATTCATTTGGGGGGGTGGTTTGTGAGGAGAGTCACTTACAGGACAGGGTCCTTGAACTTGACAAGGGTCTTCATGGTATAGCTGTTAAAATGTATAATTACTGATGAAAATAATTATTAAAAATGAGCACTGCAGCATATGCCCCAAAACCATTCTAAAAATACACTTCTTGCTAAGCCAAAAGAGGGGAAAAAACCCTGCATTGTAAAGAGTTTTACTTTGCAACAAAAATAGCTGTCTTTGAAATGACCTTCAGAACTGTCGCATCTACACCTGACAGTCAGGCTTGTAAGACTTTTATCTTGAGTTGTTTGGCTGTCTTATTCTTGACTGCTTTTACAATAATCTCTTCAGAAATATTCAATGATTAGTACAAAGTGTATTTCTTGGGATTTGTGACTCATTCCGGAATGAGCTCTATATGCAAGGGATATTCACTGCACCTAGATTTCAGGGAATGACTCTGGTCCCCAAATTAAGAGCATCATTTTTATATCCTCTCTTAATAATTATGGGAAAAAGACCCATTCTACTGCAAAGTGATGCAAAGTTTTGCATGAGCCGAATTATTTTTTCAAGAGTTTGTCCTGCTGTATTGTTCACGTAGGGATAGCACTTAGATCAGTAACAGGATGCTAAACAATTGCTCTGCTTAACTACTTGGAAAGGTCAGGGAACTAATTTCATAGAAATTCATGTACAACATGCACAAATGTTGATCTCAATTTATTGACCCCTATTAAAAGCAGGGAGTACCATATAGTTTCCTTTCATGACTTTCCCTGATTACACAGACTTGTGTCACTTATTTTCTGGGTGTTCACTCTCTCCCAGTCTCTCTGACTCATCCTGCCAGTGGAAAGCAGCTGACAGCAATCCTTGAAGCTCAGCTTTGCAGGGCAGGCTTTAGCAGAGGGTAGGTCACCGTGCTGGCTTGACAAAGATAGTATAAGGAACAGAATAAGGTAGTCTAGTGCTGTCTTGGTCAAGGTCTGCAGATGACATCTGGATTGCAGTAGTGGCTTAAATGAGAGATGTTGGAGTTCCAGTCTAATCTTTGAGTCCTTCAAACCACTTCTTCCTGTCCTGGAACTCAGTGTGGGCTTTGTTGTACCAAGAAGTATGTACTCCTGCACTGAGGACACTCCTGTCTAGGATGGCTATGCTGCAAACTTCTCTCAGGCTGTAGAAGCAATAGAGAGTTTCTGGCAACAAAGGCCTTAGAACAAGCAGATCTCTAGTCCATGTGCTTCTAGCTAATACACATCTCTGTGTCAGAATAATATTCTTCTGTACAATACAGTGGACAGCAGCACTACCTGGATGAAGAATAGTTTATCTTCTGAAGAAAACAGGAGGAAGAATTTCGTCCTGCATTCAGAACTCCCTGGGAGTAATGCTCTGGAAGTGGTGCTTCACTGTTGTGTCAGTCCACTTGCTCAGCAACTCATTTCTCCTGAAGGTGAGATACCTCAGCAGGCACTGCTTACTTTTGGAGCTTCTCCTTTATCTTCTCAGTACGGTTCTGACCATAATGCGTGGGCTTGACTCATGAGAGTAATAAGGAACTAGTCTCAAAGAGTCCTTTTAGAGATCTCCTATTTACTCAGTTAAGAACACATTTTTTTCCCCTGATATTTGTTGGGGATACATCACCTTGAGGCTATTGTGAAGGACCACTCACCTCCTTTTTTTTTGCAGGTCATGGTAAAGCAGCACAAACTTTGTCAAACAGATTGTGCAGAGCAGGACATATCCCAAGTGACTGGACACAGGGCACCTCTGAGTCAAAAGCCCCATAGCTCTTCAGGGCAGCACTGTGCTCTCAGCAACACTCCATAAGCTGCAGCACAGCTCCCTGAGACTGCAGCTGGGGCCATGAATCATTTAAATACGGAGATTGGCTGCAAAGCATTGTGCAGATGCAGCTGGAGTCTTTTCAATGGAGTCTTACACTTTCTAAATTCAGGTACAGATTTTTCATAGATACCAGACAGTAGTTTTATTTAAGCATATTTCACGAGATTTATCTGTTGAAGACAAAATTTTGATTTTAAGTGTGAATTAATATTGCTCTCTATAGCCTCCAGAGAAACAGAATCACCAGCTATGACAGATCTTTTACAGGTTTCTCTGTGGTGCTTCTTCGTCACTTTTACTGCTCTTTGTAACTGCTGGGAGGTATACGGCTGTTCCCACCTTCACCTTACAAAAACTTCATTATTTTTAGTTTCTTCTTTACACCCAACCCTTTTCCTGTCACCTTTTAGTCTATAGATGATTCTCCAACCGGTTTAGGCAGAGTTCAACAGGGCGTTATGAGTCACACTTTCCTCTTCATAGTATTTTTGGAACTATCAGAAATCTTTTAAATACGTTCTGACAAATTGAAGAAGAAAAAGCTGCAGTTGCTTCATTTTGATTTAACTGAATCTTGAAAGATAAGCAGGGGGGATGTTGGCGTGAAGGAGAATGCACAGAAACAATGCTGCCTTGACTCATTTTCTTGTCCATACTGTGTTGATGTTTCTGGCCTTTAGCTGCCTGAATTGCTTGTCGAGCATGGCTCTAAGATCTAATGCCTCCAATAACTTTCTGAGCAGAACAGAGAAACATGGTTATTTCAGTTCACAATGTCTATGTGAATGATCTTAATGAAATTTCAGCACTGATGTCAACAGCACTGATGTGGGGTTTTTAAGTGGTTGGAGTTTTAGCAAGTGAAGCAGTATAACTGCCCTTGAGGGTTCTGTGCCCTTCGACAGCGAAGTGGAAAAATATTGTGTTCTGCAAATCTGCCACTCTTCTGTACTCTGGAAAACAGAGAATATAATCTGGTCCAACAAGCGCTAGTGTTCTCATAATGTCAGCTGAAGAGGATTACAGGAGAATTGATTTTATGTAATTAAACTTCCCTGGCATAAATAGAGATTGTTTCATTAAAAGGAAAAAAAAAATAGAAAAAGAGAAGTGTCCATGACTGGAGCATTCTCCTCCCTTCCTGCAAGGCATTTACTAGCTTCCTACATTAAATTAAAAAATGGTAATTGAAACTAATGTTGGGAATTTAACATTTTAAAAAAATGTGTTCAATGTGTAACAATTCCACCAGAAATGGAAAGCAAAGCTTGACAGATGCCTTGTTTTGGGTCTTCCTGTGGCAATGGAAAAAACAGAACAGCACAGCTTGGCACAGTCCTGCAGTCCTGCATCTTTCCCTCATGTACGTATTGATAGGTCTTTCTCAAAGATATACTGATATTAGGTGCATCCTCTGGACACAAAATGACCTTCATAGAGGAATAAAGGAGAAATTGTTTCAACTGTCCAAATTGAAATTTTCAAATGAAACTCTTAAAAAGAGGTTTAAATAGGAGTGTTGTTTATAGAGGGATAGGTTTCTATTGAGGGGGTAGGATATTATCTGCACCTCTGACTTTGAATGCAGTAATGGCTTTTTAGCTTGGAAAATGCAAATCAAAAAGCAGCAGATCATGCAAGGCTGAAGAGTTAATTTAAATCTTAATATTACCACATCCTCTTTAATACAACCTGGGGTACACAGTACCAAAAATTGTCTCACAGTGTTATTGCAAGGACAGTACTATCAGAACAGCTTTTGTGGTACAAATGGGTTCCAAAGGAAAGGGAGAAGAGGTCAAACCTAGGAGAGCTGCAGTTGCTTTACACCAGACCCATCCCTTTTGATGCTGCCTACTTCTGTTCCTGTGTGTGTTTTCTGCTTCAGCATATTTAAATACATACCAAATTACAGCCCAGTTATGGATTTATTGCAGCAAAAGCTGCGTTTCTTCCCACATAAAGACATACACTCCTTCTGCATGTCTTTTTATCTATTTACACTGCTATTGTTGGCATAGGCCTACGTGTTGTATATTCTGTGCAGCATGGTGATACATGGCATGGCTCTGGTACTGTGCTGTGTAGCATTCCCATTGCTTTTCACCTCCATAGTTCAGCCTCACCATCATCCTTAAAGTGGTATTTATGACAGTCTTTTTTGGCGGTAGTAAATACTGAAATGAAACCTTTGGAAGCAGGTTGCTTTCCCATGCAGCTCCAAGGTTCTAACAGTTTGAAAGTAGTTTTCAAAGCTGGGTGTGAAACTGGCAAGACTTGGTCCCTCTCCTCCATCAGGATAATGTAGATCCTCTTGACCCATATGGTTCATTATGTGTCCTGCTCACTTAGCCTCCTCACTGGGTATCGTGCTGCAGTATTGGCACAGAGAATGTGAAACTCTCTTAGCACTTACAGCGAAGACTTGCATGTTTGTGTCTTGATATTAAGGTTGCAGAATTAGTCATCTATGGGAGTGAAAATCTTGCCTTTGCTCTGTGGACAATTGAAAGATTCTAGTGGCAGCTGGCACCTATGTAAAGGAGTAAGAAACTGCCATTACTGGCACCAGGGTGAGGGCAAGCCAATCTGTCATCCTCAGGGAATGACTGTTAGAGACAAGAGAAACTGAAAGAAGTGCTAGATGAAGCGCACTCCTGTCAGCATTTCCATTATCTGGATCTTGATTGCACTCAAAGTTTGGGAGGGCATCATTTGCCCAGTTCTTCCAGTCCCTCTTCAGTCCTGGCAGTCAGTTACTGATGCCAAGTCAGTGCCTGCTTGACTTTCTGCACCTACATCCCTCATCAGTGCACAGCCAGCATAACCTGAAGTAGCACTTATGAAGTAGGTGATATTCACAGAATGGGTACAGCCCATTTAACTCTGCAGTAAATCTTAATTTGGGTGTTCAGAAGTCTCTTAGCTTTCACCATCAGTGTGATGTTCACTCATTCTAGCTTTCCATCTTGGTGCAACTACCCTCTTTCTCCTGTCCTCTGTTCACTGTATATTAAAGTTCTTGCCCGGGCAGAAAACACCCGTCTGCTTTTACTCATGCCATACATTCAAATATCAAAATTAAATCAGAAGTTTCCCTGGTCTTGTCTGGAATTAAGGTAAAGAGTGAATGCTTCACATAACACAGGTTCCTGGCTGTTTGAGTGTACCAACGTATGTGTTCCTTGTGTTTGAGAGGTGCTTTCCTACCTAGAGCATCAAATGGAGTGAGGTCGTATCAGGAGATCAGATTTGCTTGATAGTTTTTCTGTGCTTGTGCATTACTGCACATCTGAGTTTGATTTAGTTTGTGAACTCTGCTGTTACTTATGCAGTTTCCCTTTCCCTGATTTTCCCTCATCTCATAAAGCAAGTATAACTAATGGGAATTGTAAACCTTCCATTTTCTGCTGCCTTTGCTCTGTTTAGCAATGCCTTTACTCTTGGATAAAAAATGATCTTAGTCTCTGGGAATTTTCTTGCTAATTAAAATAAGACTGCATAAAATTTTCTTTGGTTTGATTAAAAGACAAAAGAAATCTAACTTCAAGACAAACTTAATTGAAGTTTAACACAGATAAGAAAAATATTTGAAGTTTTGTTTCCTTGTCTTGTATGTATCTTTCCTGTAGAGCTCAAGAAAATTATTCTTGGTCAGGATGTATTTCACTTATTCCAGTGTTTCTGTAGCACTTTGCTCTACCCTGTGGTCATCCCAGCCAGGCTTTAGAGCATTGTCATTACTAAGCTAGGAAAGTTCCTATCCTGCATGCTTTGTCTGCATCATCCTTCCCATACTATTTCATCACACACCCCTGGCTTTGTCTTATCCATAATTGTTATCTGGATCATTTTTCTTTCTGCAGGTTGGTGCCAAAGTTTGGCTGTTATATGCTTTATAAATATGTTCCTTCTTTTTACCTGTATTGCATTGCTCCGGTGTTGCAGCTGATGTGGGGATGTAATCAAGCAGGGATCTGTACAGTGACAAAGTTCTTCATGGCAGCAGTTGTGGGATCAAATAATAGATTTTGAATTGTCAAGTACAAGTGTGCTGCACTAAGAAGTAAACTCCTGTCCTGTTATTCAGACATTTATGTGGTTAAATTCAGAACTGTGGAAAGCTGGAATGTTTCAGCTGAATTGCCTTCAAGACAGTTACAGATGCAAGATCTGCTCTGTGTTTCCTTACATCAGGAAATTGTATGTCTTTCTTTTGTAGATTTGAACGTATTCATACAAAGAAAGGGAACTACAGTAAGTCACTAGTTTCAAACCAAGAAGAAGTAGATGATTTAGCAACCTTGGAGGTACTGGATGAGGTAAGAACCTCCTTTTTCATGTTTTCCTGAAGAGGACTAATCACATATTAAAACACAATGGTGTGCTGTTGATTTTCAAATTCAACTGTATTGTCACACTTCAACTGTATAAATGTACAATGACATTTTACCTTTTTATACCAAATATTTTAGATAAGATTTACTATGTCAGAATGGTTCCAACTCAAAGCTAAAACAATCTGTGCATTTATAGTCATAGACTGAACAGTATTGTAACACCATTGACTTAACAGAATTTATATCACTGAATTTTCTTAGAGCTAAATATGCAGTTTGCAATGGTGTGTTAACCTGAAATTGGTCCAGGTCCAAGAACCAGCACCTTCTTCCCTGTTGCTTAAACATCTCAAGTTGTCTTAAACTAGCTTACCATTCTGCTCCCAGGCCGGGTTCTCCCTGTCTTATTTTGGTGTGGAGATGCATTGGGATCAATTTATGTCAGCTGAACCTGTGACCTGTCAATGCCTGCTGATGAAATTTTGATAAAATTACTGATACGAATCTCACTGGTTTGTCGAAGTTCAAAAATGAATCTACTAGAAGCAGGGGAACATGCATAAGGGAAGGGGGAAGTCTGCTGTGTTTATGCTTTCAGTGTCAAAATCAGAGAGAAGAATCAGGCCACAGCACATTATCTGCAGGTCTTGGAGGCCATCAGTGGTTGTAAACAAACTGTCATTATTCCTCTACCAGGCTGTGCAGAGAGTATAATTCACATTCTCTCATCTGTAAAACTTCTCTGATATATTGTATCTTTGTTAGTTCAGAATATTGAGTGTGGCTCTTGAGCTGGTAAACTTGAGCTGGCCCACAGAACATCTTCTGTCTTCAAGAGCTTTGTTACAGTAGCTTGATGTTACATTAATACTAATTGAGCTAACCCAAACTTCATTCACTGCACAAAGTTCAGGTTTAAGCATTTTTTTAGTATTGGGAATAGCAATATGCTTTTTGTCTTTTACCATGAAACATATAAACAATCCATGCTAAAGGGATTTTTCACACAAAAAATAGACAAACCAGAATATATTCCATCTCCTCAGAGGTGGAGTATTCTCATGGAAGTCCCCAGGAAGCCTCTGTCTAAAGGCAACATTTGACTATGTAATATGTTACTAAATCAAATCCAATTTAAAATATTGTTCACGTGTGAATAACAGCTTCTCAGAACCGTATTCTTCTTTCCACTCAAACTTTTCTTCCAGTTTAGATAGCCCCATCATCAGAGCAAGACAAGAGATCTTCTATCAGTGCAAAAAATAATTTCAGAAAGGGCAGAAGTTCCCCTAAAATAACTCTGTAATGTGAATCTGGTTATGGCCAAAAGCAAGGAGCATTCAAAACCAAAAAGGAATGGGTTTATCAAAAAGTTTATCAAGGTTTTCTCCTTATGTTTTCCTGTGAAGGAAATGTAACCTCTTCCATTCTTGAGAATTCAGCCTTTAAGTGCGTTAACCAGGACACAGTGTGCAACACTGAACAGATGGATGTGGAGGGAAAGCAATTCCTTCTGTAGGCTTCTGCTGCCAGTTGTTCTGTTCCAATGGGTATAGGGCCTAAATATTTTCACATGTGCCTCAGAATAGTCTCAAGGCTGGTTTGAATTTCTTCATCCAGCTCTGTGGCCTGTTTTGATTGGAAACCTAACCAGGCACTTTACGTACCTGGCTCTGTATGCAGAAGAAGCTGAGGGAAATTACATCAAGGAATTTGAATGCCACTAATGGGTCCTTCTTTTTTCTTGGTTCAGGGAGAACTGGCTCTGCAACAGAAAGAACTGTCACAGCAGAGACTGGTTGTTAATACAGAAAGATGCCTGATTATTTACATTAATAGGATCCAAACAGTTGAACATCTGTGTCATATCATAACTGAGAGTACTGTTACAGAAGGTGTAATGGCAGTTATGAATTCAATCATATGGCTCTTACTTGATAAGTTACATTAAACTGTAGTGTTAGAAATGTAGGCAGGACTGTCTCATGGAAACTTCCAATTAACTCATTTTTCTACAACCACTTGGAGATCTGTAAGTATATACTGTTCAAAGTGAGTTTGGACACAAGAAATTAGAAATACCAGTGCTTCTGAAAGTATTAGTTTTGATCACAATTACTTGTATTCCTGACTATTAATTTTTTCCCTCCCTGTTCTCACTCACTGTAACAATTTGAATATTTTATAAGTTTTCCTAATATTCTTTTTTTTCCCCCATATAATTCAATGTTCCTGTTCTTTCTCCATCAGAATACAGTAACAGAACAGTTGCAGAAGGGTTATGCCAAGGATCAGATCTACACATATGTTGGGGACATTCTCATCGCTGTCAATCCATTTCGGAACATAGATATTTATTCTTCACAGGTGTGAAAATCTAGGTTTGGTTATTTTAAACTACCACAGATTTCCACTAAAATATAAATATTTGTGTTAAGTATAAAGTAAGATCATTCTTGATGCTTACTTCAGTTCACTCTGAAAAACAGAATTACCAATAGAGTTGTTCCTTCAAGTGCATATTGACATGCACCCTTAACATGCTGAATTTCAGCACAGAAATGAGAAATAAAAACCCTCTAATTTCTGATATCTTTATGTCTATAATTTCTGATATCTTTATGTCTGTAGTGTAGATCATGCACAAAACAACCCTATACAATGTTAACTTCTGTGAATTTGTCTTCCCATTATACAAAAGGGGACAGGTATGAAAGTCTAGTCATACAATAATTTGGCATTATTAATTATCAGGTACTACAGGTACGGAAAAGATCTAAAGTTTTGACATCAATATCATGCATAAATACTAGGAGGAAGTGAAGCACAAATAAAATTAAATTATTATATTAAATTTTCTCCTAAATAATTAGTTTCACAGCATAATCAGGGCTCAAATTATAAAAAATTGCACTTCATTCTGTTAAGCAGTTCTTATAGTACTAAGTACATACAGATTCATGGTATAGTGAGTGCAGTAGCAGCTCACTCAGAAAACATCACTTCTGGTAACCTCAGCATGCTGTACACTAATCTAAAAATAAAACTAAACTCTTATAAAAAAAAAAAAGTTGTTAAGGGACACCAGTAATGTTTTCATTTTTCTTACACTTAGCATTCCAAACTGTATATTGGAGCCAAACGGACTGCCAACCCTCCTCACATTTTTGCTGTTGCTGACATAGGCTATCAGTCCATGGTGACGTACAACTCCGATCAGGTATAGATGAGATGTCTTAATTATATCCTTTGCTAGGCCAAGAGATGTGTAATGAGCTCAGAGTCTTGCTCTTGTTCTCTGCAGTGTATCGTTATTTCTGGAGAAAGTGGAGCTGGCAAAACACAAAGTGCCCATCTGCTGGTTCAGCAGCTCACTGTCCTGGGCAAGGTATGTCAGAGGGGATGCCTCTGTAAGGCTTTACTGTCCTGCACCTAAATGACTGAACCTATGGACAGGGCATTGGTTTTGGGGCAAGACTGCTACACGTTTTCAGAAGAAAACTGGAACATGATGCTGATCCATCTACTCCCCCCTCCCTTCTGAACTAAGGTCGCTTGAAAATATGTTGGGTTTTCCACAAGGAAGTACCCACTGCAGTGCAGGCTGTGACTTAGTCAGTTCCCTTTTTGAGTGTCTTCAAGTCACCCAAACTGTACCAAGTAAATTCCTCTTCTAGCTTTTTACCTCCTTGTACAACCAGACCACTGTCAGTGGGACACAGTCATCCTGGGAAGTGGCCACCATAATTGTCTAAATAAGATGCCATTTTTTGCATGTCCCAGGTGAGATGCAAGCAAACTGATGGATCAGTAAGTATGGTGCACTGGAGCAGTGAGGAGATGCTAAGAAGGATCCTAAAAGCAGATCAGCCACCTCAGAGTGATGAACCAAAGAAATTTATCAGTTCTGGTGGTGTTTTTGTCATTATGTGTGTTATCTCTTCCAACCAGCCATTACTTCTGAAGATTGCTATATTCTGACGGGTTTTACTGTATGCATATATATATATATGTGCCTTTCTTTCCATATAATTCCCATGGGAATGGCTGCCCCTATAATGTCACACTTCACAATACCAACAAGAAGAGTAAAGAAATACCTAAGAATGAATATATTTGAATAATTACTGATAATTTGAAGCAATATCTTTTTCATATCCAGGCTAATAACAGGACTCTACAGGAGAAGATTCTCCAGGTGAACAACCTCGTAGAAGCATTTGGGAATGCAGGCACTATCATCAATGATAACTCAAGCAGATTTGGAAAATATTTGGAAATGAAATTCACTTGTGGTGGCACTGTAGTAGGAGCTCAGATTTCAGAGTATCTCCTTGAAAAATCCAGGGTTGTCCACCAGGCAGTGTAAGTACAAAAATTGTATTCGACCTTATTTGGGGGTTACAGAGTAGACCTAAAATGGAAGAAATCATCTTGGTTCAAAACACAAAGATGAATAAGGTACCTGTTTTTTTTTTCTTATAAATTATGTATTAATAGCTTCTAAATCTGTAAGCTAGCTGAAAACTACTCCTGATTTCATTTTTTCTTCTTTTTATTCTTTTTTTTTTTTTTTATTTCCTGGGTTATTTAATCAAATCTCATAAAAATGCACATGTGATATATAAAATATATCAGAATGTGCAAAGAATTAAAAACTTACTAATAGTTCAGTTATACATTCCTTTGTGGAATTTTGAAATATTGTGTTAAATATATCACTTGGATTTAATTCCACTACATTTCCTCTAGTACTGTAGCTTATTTCTTTGTTTGTTTGCTTGTTTTTCATTTTAGAATATCTAGTAGGGCTTGTTTATAAAGGGTTATGGGTCAAAAGTAGAACAGATCCATCTCTGTCATGTGTGTATCTCATAATATAAAATGATAGAAAAATTTAATTGATTTTCCAGTTAAATTTATTGATATGCATTTTATGTCCTAATATATAGCATGTCCAAATAACAAATATTTTGGCAACTCTATTTCTGCCATAATAACAATTGGAACAACAGAGTTTGAGACAAGGAGTGTTGTCACTGAGTTAAATTTTTCCCCTTGCTGATCTCTAATTCATTTTTCACTCTTTTTGTATTTCTGCATGACCTTGTCTGTTGCAGGTTTGTGAAATGTAGAACATGAAAGTATCACTTGAATTGTTTCAATAAACAGTTTAAAGTTAGAGGCAATTTTATTAAATGTTGTTTATTTCCTTAGTTGAACATAAGCACAGAAACTGCTTTTTCAGAATAAAATCAGCTTTTTCTTTAAAAATACCACTTTTTTCATAGCTTTTAATGGGTTTGTTCCGAGGCTGTCAATTTATATTTATATTTAGTCACATACTGAGACAGGCAGTCGACAATGCATTTATGTGCCTCAAATGTTATTTAGGTAGGTGTTTAGGTGTCTGCATTCACAAGAAAATGCAACCAAAGTGTTTGGCATGAGAGCCACTGTAGGAGGTTAAATTTTGAGGAATGAACTTCCAAGGGCAGCTGAAGCTCTTTGTGTTAAGCGTGTCATCTTCACTCAGGTCTCTGTGTGGATGGTCCATACAGCTTGTCAGGGCAGAGAACTGGCATTTAGGGACCTGCACTGTGAGGAAGTCTTGCTCTTCTGGGGGATCATGACTCCCAAACCCACATGAAGAGCTAGGAATGACTTTTCACAGAAAACCAGTCATTCATTACCTGGAAAATGGGAGACCCATGTTCCAGACCCACTTCAAGCCAAAAGATTTTGAAAATACAGTTTCCCCTCCCTTTCCAAGAAAATACACAAACCTTCAGGACACAGTGAGGTTTCAGAGAGTGTGCAAAGCAGTGCTATGCAATCTAAAGGTTAAGACACTGAGGGGAAAGATAAGAGTTCTAATCTGCTCCTACTCCTACTACTGACTGTCCACAGTAAAATATGCAAACTGAGTTGGCACTGGACTCTGACCTAGGTACCCTCTATGCAGAGAGGAGTGCACTGGGCTCTGATCTTGTTTCACAGAAGCTTGAGAATTGGGCCCATGGGAGTCTCATGAGGTTTAACAAGACCAAGTGCAAGGTGCTGCCCCTAGGTACCAATACAGGCTGGGGGATGAACTGATCAGGAGCAGCCCTGCTGAGAATGACTTGGGAGTGCTGGCAGATGAGAGGCAGAACATAAGCCAGCAATATGCCCATGCAGCCCAAAAAGCCAATCGTATCCTGGGCTCCATTAAAAGCAGTGTGGCCAGCAGGTCGAGGGAGGTTGATTCTGCCTCTCTACTCCACTCTGATGAGACCCCACCTGCAGTGCTGCATCCAGCCCTGGGGTCCCCAGCACAGGGAGGACACAGACCTGTTGTAAAAAGACAACAAGAGGGTCACCAAGATGGTTAGAGGGATGGAGCACCTCTCCTATAAGGAAAGGCTGAGAGAATAGCATTTGTTCAGCCTGGAAAAGAGAAGGCTTCGGGTGACCTAATTGCAGCCTTACAGTACCTAAAGAGAGTCTGCAAGGAAGATGGAGAGAGACTTTTTTGCAAGGACATATAATGGGGGCAATGGCTTTACACTGAGAGTAGGTTTAGATTAGATATTAGAAAGGAATTCTTTACTGTGAGGGTGGTGAGGTGCTGGAACAGGTTGTCCAGAGAAGCTGTGGATGCCCCATCCCTGAAGTGTTGAAGGCCAGATTGGATGGGGCTTTGAGCACCTGGTCTTAGTGGAAGGTGTCCCTGCCCATGCCAGGGGGCTTGGAACTAAATCATCCTTAAGGTCCTTTTCCAAGCCACTCTATGATTTTATGATTCAAGGATGCTTCTGAGACACATAGCTCATGCAGAAAGCAGGGGTTTGAACACAATTCAGTAGTGACTGACTTGGACATCTCAGGGCTCAGTGATGGCTGCAAAGTTTCACCTAAGCATCCCATTCTTCCTCATAAGGTGCACAGGAAGCTCGAATGTGCAATAAACCTCTGACCTGGGTTTGGGCACCTAGGGCCAAGTCATAAGGCCCTTTGCTGATTGTCTGCTTACATGCTTTCTTAGTTCAGGCTAAAGGACACAGCAGACATACTGGAATCATTGAACAAGGAGTGTATAGCTCTCCCATGGTCAGAAGATGTTTTACAGTAGCTGGAATTAAGCAGCCCATTTAATGCAGGAGGATGAGAAATCTGCAAGGTCTTACACAGCATCTACCGATTGCATCAAAGGCAGAGCAGCATTTAGCTGCTTGTAGCACCAAGCAGCCACCCTGGCAGTCAGGACAAACACACAATGGCACAGAAAGGGTGTTCACAGGAACTTCTGTAATAGCTTCTTTCAGACTCTTTTGTCAGTTTGCATGAGTCTTGCCTGTTATTAAAATAACATTTAATAGTTGTATGTATGTCATCAGTAAATGTAGCATCCTTATATTACTAAACCAGTTTGTTGTTTCTGTTGTTTCAGAGGAGAGAAAAATTTCCATATTTTTTATTATATTTATGCTGGTCTCGCAGAAAAGAAAAAACTGGCACATTATAAACTGCCAGAATATAGACCTCCCAGGTAATGCAGTTTATTTTTACATAAATTGATTACTAAGAAGTGCGGTGTTGAATTCTCAGCCTCATTCGTATTCTAACTCGGTATCCATCAACTCTTTCAGATATCTGCAAAATGATCATTTCAGAATAGTGCAAGATTTCATGAACAATAGCTTTTATAAGTCTCAGTTTGAATTAATTGAACAGTGCTTCAAAGTCATAGGTTTTACACTGGAGGTGAGTGCTGCTAACCCTTTTCTTTTGTGAACTTTACCAGCTACCTTAATCAGGAAAAACTTACATAAAGCATTCAAATAATCTGCCTTGTTATTTTCTTCCTTAAGCAGTACTGTGTTTATGTTTTAGGATGTTGCACAGTCAACTTACTTTTATATTATAAAATTTAATTTTTTAAGGTTTTGAGGCATTGATAAACCAATAAAATGGTATTAGTCAACAAGACTTTGAAATCAGTGAACACAGCACAGCCGAGTAATTGGGGAAAAAAAGATTTTTGCTAATTAAATGCATAGAAAATGATGTTATAACTGTTTATCAGCCAATAATTCTAGGCCTGTGAATGTGAGACTCATCTCTGTTTTAAGAGGAAGTCCGTGGTGGGAGTTCTAAAAATTCATTGCATTGATGTGAGTATTGAATTCAGTACATTTTCACAGCTTCAGAAGTAAAGTTAAAGCTTTTACATCCCTTTGGAGTGAATCTCATCACTAAACATTAACTGAACCCATTCTTTTTTTATGATGTTGTATCATTGTTTTGCTGGCCATTAAACCCCTCTTCTCAGTCTGTCTTTGGTAGAATAAAGTAGAAAAGAACTCTGAATTTATAAATTAGCATGCAAGAGAAGGAAATCCCATCCTGTGCCTTAGTTCTGTCTTAGGAGAAGTGGTGCATCACAGCTGTCATTTACTGTTGACTTAGTTTATCATAAACAATAGTGAGGGGATGATCAATATAGTATCTGTGACATACAGCACTAGTGCTGCAGAATGGATGTATGTTTTAATTTATCTGACAAAACTGCGTGTGGTAAGGATCTTTTCACAGAAAATTACTCACTGAAGTGGACTATTTCTGGCTTTCCTCAATGTAAATATTAGAAATAGATAACAAAACAGATTTATTCACCTATTCTATTCCTCCATAATCATTTTGCATTAAGTCATAGTAGCAGTGGCATTCACAGTCTCTTTCTCCTCTACATGTTATTCACAACTGCACTTAGTAATATCACACCTGTACTATCACATCCTTTCTCCTATGCTTTCACCTTTCCAGAAGCAGCCTAAAAGGGCATGCATGGTTCAGCACCAATAGCAGTTTTATCACAGCACCAGAGACCTTGATAAGTCCTAATTTAAACTATGAAAAGCAGCAAGTCTGTTTTTGTTACCAGTTCTTTTGTTCACTTGGATGGATGGAAACAATAGTCTTGATCATCCAAAAGAAATCTTCCATACATATTGAAGATCCAGTTAGAAGTATGTCACTGGCTGCATTGTAAAGTTCTAGGATGGATCTTCGCTTGATTAACTCAGCAAACCACCATGAGCTGAAGCTGTAAAGGAATTATTTACCAGTAGAATCCCCGCAGTTTCAGAAGCAGGTTGAGTGCTGGAGGCAATCTGCTTGTGGCTACATATGAGCCCCATCCATGTTAGCCTGTCTCACATCTTCCACAGGGTGAATTAGCCTCTCTGAAGCTGTGTTTGCAAGAGTGAAGGAACAGTCTTCTTCCCCCACTGAGGTTCTGATATCAGATACATGTGCAAAGACAAATTTTTTTCAGCGAGGAAAAGATCCTACAAGACAATGAATTCCTTTCCTAAGGGCATTCATCCCAGTGCACAGAGAACTTTCATATAAGCATGTTCAAGATTTTATTAGCAGAAAGCCATGAACAGAAAAAATTCTCCATTCCAGTTAAAACTGAGACCTAAACAAGACTTCTTTTTCTTTGAAATTTGATTTTAACTTATTGGCAGGCTTTAATAGTAACTGCTGTCAGTACTTCCTGTCTTAAAATCAAACTGTTTTATTTCAGGCTGTATAGCAAAATTAATAGGAAAAAGGACTGCCTAGGGGAACAATAATCACACTGTATGTGACAGATCAAGACAGATTTCAAACACACTGGAAAAGGGCAGAAAAATGTCAGCAGCTATACATACTGTACAGCATAATGGCAGAAGTTAAGCTATTCATTTCTTTGCATTTTAACTGTGTCCCTAAGCTTAAAATGAAAATGATTGCTTAATCCTAGGTAAACTGTGTGCCAATTATCCTCAGCGTAATTTTTTAGAGTGAGCTTATCTAGTTTGTCTTGCTGTCACTGGAATCATTAATTTATTAACTGCTAGATTAACTTCTGAAAGTGTTAAAAACAAGATCAAGTACTCTAGAGCAATTAGGGATTTTATCTGACTCAATGATGCCTGACATGGTACCAGAAAACTATTGAATATTATAGATAAAATGTTGTACAATTGTGAAAAGTTCATTGTTATAAAATACCAATCACATTTGCAAAACTGCTTCTTATAAAGCTACTATAAAAGTTTCCAACCTGCTATTTATAAAACATGCTATTACTGTATCCCTCAAAATATACAGTGTCAAAGATTCCTAGTCTGCTTTGCAGGAACACCTCAGCATTTCTGAATAAAAAATGCTCAGATCATCAGGTATACTGATAAACATTCAAAGTTCAGATGAAAATTTGCAGTTCAAATCTAAGTCAAACCTGCAATGAAAGCATTATTTCACTAATTCTAAATATAATTTTGTCATATATAAGTTCTTAAAATAATTTACTGTACATATGACTTCACTGTCCAGAGTAATAACAGCCATTTTCAAGGCAGAGTCCCTCTTCAAAACCTACTGAATAATTTGAAATTTAGATATGTGTCCATATTAAGGTGCTTTGGTGAGTTTGTAACTGACGTTTTGAAGGGTGTATGCTCTACTGAATCAGATATGTGAGATCTCTCTTCTCTCAGTGAAACTTCTTCTGATGATATTGGTGGGGATGATACAGGCCTATTATTTGGAGTACCTTTGTTTCCATGATCCAAGAAACAGATGCAGATTTTTTTTTGTATCTTTGTTGATCTAGGTATTAAATTTTTAGACACAGTTGTGCCTGTAGACACAGTGAAGGATAGATATAAATAACCTCTGAATTCTGTGTAAGAGGATATGTACACAGTATTTTGTGCTGTCCCTACTCCGTGTCAATCCTGTCCTGTAACAAGTATGGAAAAAAGATTAGGCTATAGTTTTTCTTGCCCTCTTTGGCTGTCTTACTCTTGAAAGACTTTGCTGAGTACAGAACAGGAATAATTGCTGAGAAAAGTATTCCTAAAAGTAGTGGGCATGTGGCAGACAACAAGAAACAGCACACATAGACATGCCCATCGCATAAACCACAGAGACAAATCTACCTGGCTATTAAGTATTGTGTCTTTTTTAATATATTTTTCAGGAACTTGGAAGTGTGTACAGTGTCCTGGCTGCCATTTTAAATGTGGGTAACATTGAATTTTCAGCAGTAGTATCTGAACATATGATTGACAAGAGCAACATTTCCAACCCAGTAGCCCTTGAGAATTGTGAGTGATTTTTTTTCTTGATTTAAGATTGTTTTTCTTACTGTTTAGTTAGGGAAGAGAGTTGTCAATGAACCTGTATTCATGTGGAAATTTTGCAAAAATATTTAAAAGCTGAAGGTCAATTAATCTAAGCCCACCTAAATTCAAATGCAGAAAAAGAAAAAGATTTCCATGTTATGCATCTTATTTGACTAACCAGTTCACTAGTATACAGGAAATATGACTAATACTGCAGATGCCTGAAAAGAAAATCTTTGGAATTTTTCCAAGGTTATTTGAGCATTTGATGGAGAACCTCATTAACACATTGAATGGTTTTTTCCCAGTTTCTTTCTCAGCTGCTCATTACTTGTTCCCCACATGTGCCTGTTGAAGTACAGCTCACTAATTCTTTGGAAGGGATGCCTTACATTATGGACTGCTGGGAGGTGGAGGAGGCAAAGGGACAAAGATTCTCAAGAAATTTGCTACACTTTCTCAGTAATTACAGTTGGGGAGATAATGAAGTATTCATGCTATCTTCTTACATGTTTTCCTGCCATAGAGAGAAAAATATTGTGGAACTGGGAAAGAAGCACCCCTTATTTGGAGCAAAAGGAGGACAGCAGTGGCTTGTATGAGTGGATTATAACTGAGAGGGGTATTCACACCTCACAATTTCAATACTTCTGACAGAGTCACCTAGATTCCCTAGCATTTCTCCATAGACTGTTTGGAGAAACAGTCTCCTTGATAAAAGAATTTAGAATCTATTCATTGACTGCAGTAGAAGCTAGGAAAGTTCGTTACTAAATTAGATACTGACAGTTGTTTGGTGTCATAGTTCAAGACTGACTTGACCCCTATTCATAATACATTGCACTTGCAGCTTTGGTTGCAAAAATGCCTATTTCACCTTCCAAAATTTGCCTCTGAGCTACGCTGGTGACCTTCCTTCCTAGGCGCATCCTTGCTGTGTATTCAGGCAGATGAACTGCAAGAGGCCCTCACCTCTCACTGTGTAGTGACTCGAGGAGAGACAATTATTCGTCCCAACACTGTGGAAAAAGCCACTGATGTCAGAGATGCCATGGCCAAAGCACTGTATGGACGCCTCTTTAGCTGGATAGTCAATCGAATCAACACTTTACTCAAACCTGACAAACATTTAAGGTAAAAGAAGTTTTTCCAAAATAAAGATAAATTTTTTTTCAGTGGGAATAATATTGTCTACACTAGGGCATTTAGTGTACTCATGTTCTTTTTCTCTGCTACCTTCTTGTTTATGACACCACCACCTCAAAAAATGTTTTGTCCTGTTCCTAGTATATAATGAAAATACAGTAGCTATGGAGAGCACAAGGCATCTGCTGTTTTACTCTTTGACCTTTACACAATCAACCATTTGTAAATTACATACTAGCCACTTTTTCTTTTGTATTTTTCAGGATCAACTTTTGACATTCGTTTGTTGATTATATAGGTCAAATTCTGCTCTTACTTACACTGATGCTGTTGCTTTTGTCACTGTGGTTATGAGCATGGTTTCATATGTGTGAGAATAGCTTTCACATTTATTGAAGTTAATGTCCACTCTACACTTATAAAGTGACATATTAAACACAGAGACAGGAAAGATATTGGGAATGAGGATGTGAGACATTTTGCAAATTAATCAAAGAAGAAATTATGTGGTTTGCATCGTAGATCCTATATGTCAGGGCTCTCTATGGTGGTAAAAAGGGGCAAACTTATAACTACCTTAAGACGAACAGCAATAACAAATAGCTTTGTTTTGCAAATCTGGATTTTCTGGATTTTTTATTTTTTTTTAAACCTCAGAGGAGGTTTAAAAAGGTTGCAATCCTAAAATTTGTCTAAACTTTTAAGTATTTGGTTACAGAAGAACAACAATAAACAGAACTTTAATCAGTAAGTGAAGGGATAAAATTCATGATAGATAAGGCAGCACTGCCGGCCTGTGTGCCTCTCACTTGTCTGTTACAGAGCCCTTTTCAAACTGAATACTTATTATGCCAGTGAAGAGGAAGTAAAATTTGACCTGAAATTTTCACTATACAAAAGAACCAACCAGAACTTTGCTTTGATTTTGTGGTAGTAAAATAATTTGCATTTGCTATTTTTATGTAATTAGCTCTGAGAACAAATGAGGCAGACAAATTTTAGCAGTGTATGCATAAAAAGCGTAATTTTGAGGTAGATAATATAGTCACCGAATTCAGGTCAAAACCAACAAATACATTTGATCCCTCCCCAATGAAATGCTTCTCTTTTGAGATGGACTTCACAAAGAGGTTCAAGTGCTATTCATGAGTGTATGAAGGAGTGTATTGAGGCTGATTCTTAATTTCTGATTTCCTAAATCTTTATTAAAAAAAATTGGTTACAGATAGCCCCTCAAAGGGATTTTATAGATAGAATGTGCTTTATTTTTTACTTTCCTCAGAGAACACAGTAATATCAGCTTCAATTTGTTATAAAATTGTATCCTCTTAATTTTTTGCTTCAGCAAATAAACATTAGAGCTTTTTTCAAGTTGCAGAAATGATCACGTATCTTCATTATGCCTTAGCTAAAATATCAAACCAAAGTTTTTACTAGTAGTACTTCTCTGGAATTTAATTGGTAATTTAAATTCATACCACATTTCAGTACTTAAACTAGTTATTTAGATGCATAAAAAGTCTAGCTATTCGTTCTTTTGACTTTTATGTTAAAATAAGCAATGTTAATTGAGTAAATAATTTGAAGAAATTTTATTTCATGACAACAGTCTTTAATTTAATGCTATTGAGTAAAGCCTGTGTTATTACAAGAGAAACAAAAAGAACTGCATGTTCTTTCTATACTGTGGTCAGCTGTTTACAATACAATGATTACTAGCAAATATTAGTTTAACAATAAAATTGGAAGTGTCTTATTTGCTTACCAATAATGACTTGGTTATTATGTGATTCCATATATCTAGTCTGCAAATACAGTAATCTTTGAATTGAGCTGCATTTATTGTATTTCAAACAAAAAAATTATTGTTATTTTAAGAGATATCTGGTTTAGCAAAAATTACCCTGCGTAACTGGTGTACAGATTTGGCCCATGATTTTCCTTTGTGAAATAATAATTAAGCTAGTCAGTGTAAAATAAAGATACAATAATGGAAAGTTTATTTCATGGTTGCAGTGAAAATGATGATGGTTTGAACATTGGAATTCTTGATATCTTCGGCTTTGAGAATTTCAAAAAAAATTCTTTTGAACAACTCTGCATCAACATCGCCAATGAACAAATTCAGTTCTACTTCAATCAACATGTCTTTGCCTGGGAACAGGTATGTGTGGATTATTTTCATAAAGCTTTAATATTGTTGAACCTATAAAACCTTGTCTCAAGAAACTACATTGTTCCTTCTCCATAATAGGCTGTAAATTGCAGATTATAACAAATATTTTTTGAGTATGTATTCTGTGAAGCGGTGCTTGCTATTTGCAAGTAAAATGCCTACAAAAAATGCATTAAACTTGAAATTTACAGTATCTAAGCAACATAACACAGTGATAATCTGTTTGATGCAAATGCAATGTTGTTTTCTTGAGAAATAATGAGTTGTAATGTAAGATTCTATAGTAAAAAAATAAATGAGTGGTAACAAAATTTTGAAAACGCAATGTTCATAATAGCTTACTAATTAGCTTAATGAACACTGAAATTCCATTATTAAAAACTGCAAATCTCACAATTATTTTATTCTTATTCAGAAACTAGATTATTTCAAGTAAATAATGATGTATTTAATCGAAATAATTTAAAACAGAGAAAAGGAATAGCGTTGTAAATATAAAAGTTTATGAAACTGAAGAGGAGAGTGAAAAACCTTTAAAAATATCATCTCAGCTTTGTAAATAATTACATGGTAATTAAATTAACCATTTGTAAATAACTATCCACTATTGTTATTTGAAGAAATAACATTAAGAAAAAATATTAAACTCAGTGAAAATAGAAATATTCCAGAATTCTGTATGGCAGAACAGTCAAAATTCAAATTGTAGGTAAAATAATACTTTTGCTGTTTTACTGAAGTTATTGGGGTTTATGATACACAAATTAAAATCCTCCTGAATACTAATTATTAGTAGAAACAGAGTATTTTGTCAGTTTTAATCACTGATTCCTTTAAGGATAAAACAGATATGATTTTGGAATGTGTCTCTGTATGCAGGTGTGTACACTCATGTGTCAGTCTACAGCTGTACATATCTATGTGTAAAAGGGGAGGGGTTTTTTATATGGGTCAATGCTTTATCCTCTTTCCAATTATTTTAGGAAATGCTGTCTGGCAGTCTTAGACCTTGTAGTTGTTTTTATAGATTTATGTACGACATTCTCAGACACAAGTATTTTCTTCTTTTTAATACCATCTAAAATTCAGAGAAAATTTAACCTGAACTATTGTAATTACTTAGGTGTCTTCTTTCCAAAGTGCACAAATTCACACAAGAAAGTCACTTGGCTACTGCTGTTTCTAACAGTTGGAAGATGGAAATAGCACAGACTGGAGCACCATTATTTATTCCTGTAAATTCAAGCACTGACCAGGTCTCTTGGACTTGCATATGTCCACTTGGCTCAAATGTTCCCTAGCTCGATCTTCACGCACTGAGGTCAAGTCTTCCTTGTTCCAGACTTTCCCTCTGGTCTCAGGGCTCTGGGATTATCGGTCAAGATCGATGCAAAGAAGGCATTGAATATCTCAGCTTTTTCCATATCAGCCACACTTGTTCAGCAGCAGGACCACATTCTCCCTAGCTACCTTTTGCTGCTGACCGACCTGCCTTGGCTTTCCTATCCCTATCCCTGTACACCAAATGTTGTCTTAATATTTCTTCTCTTTTTTAATTAGAGTCAAGTCTTGTTCAGTGTAATCTGCCTTTACTTGTTTCTAAGTATTCTGGTGCAGAACTTTTTGGCCAGACCTATATTATTGCAGAGGTTTGTGGTGTCACCATCTAGTAGTAACAGTTTGCCCTCTTGCATGTGCCCTGCTGCAGTAAGGTCAAGGTGCTTATTTTGCTACTGAGCAAGGGATGATGAGATGAGGGAAAAATATTAACTTCTTATTTTAACAATACGTGTCTTACCCAGTTCTTCCTGTAGGAAATTAGTAGTACAGTTACTGACCCTATGGAAGGGGAAGATGGTCTTTATTTACAGAATCTCTAAGTACTTCAACTTTACCCATTTCCAGTCATTCTCTCATAGATGTCATTGACTCATGGCCACATAGAATGCACCACAATGTGTTCAAGTGGTGTGCCAAGGATAATTTGTGAGTGACTCATTGAATAAGGGACACCAGCTGGCAAGTCTTCATCGTGTCTTTTAGGTTCTTCTCACTGCAATAGTTTTTGGACAGATCTTTTACAGCCTTTAGCAATTGTCAGTTGTTACAGGGCAGTTCTTTGCCTCAGAACCTTATTTACTTCAGCCTCCATAATCTTCAGGCAAGGTCATTATCTAACTTTGCTTGTTTGAAGCATATACATGTTTATGCCTACAGTCCATTTCCTTGGTGGGCTAGTAGGAAAATCGTATATGATGTGCTATAACCTTGCAGTCATCCTCCTGTGGTCAGATTTAAAGGATGTTCCGCTAGCTACCTGTCTGCAGTGTGTTTTTATGTAAGTAAGTGAAGGCCTTCTGTTCTTGATGTAAGCAACACTTTCCTCAGTTTTATTGCTATGAACAAGCGTTCTGCATTCAAATCACAGGTTATTCTTCTAAGACTCTTTTTTCTGGTGCTTATACACACATATTTCATTTATACCAGTTCTAATATTTCTATTACAAATGTCCACATCCTACCTCTAATACCAAGCAAGTGCATGTCTACTTTAATTTATATCACACCGCTACAGATTATATCAAACTTCATTACATTATCTTGTAGCAGTCTCTGAAGATACTAGTACATCAGTGCAGAATGAGCTATATAGATTAGGTTTGTGCAAGTGTGGGTGTAAATCTCCCCCTTTCAGAGACAGGAAATGAGAAATTATTTTGTGTTACAACCCAGTGGCACAGATTGATTTGCAGTATGATTCATAGTCATTATAAGACATCACTTTTCACTTACTTATGACATGGTTTTTCCAGTTTTACATCACAAAAACAGCCTTCAAGAAAGCAGGTGGCTTCAGAATCTTTTCTGTTCACTGTAAGGACTCTCCTGTGTTAACACCAGTAATATACTTTAATTGTAAATACAAGCCCTCCCCTCCCTGCAGACAAATAAGAGAAAGCAATTCGAAAGAAAATATAATTGATAAATGTTCTATACATGGAAAAAAGGGAAATATTTTCAAAATCATATGACCGAATTTGTTCTTCTTAATGATACAAGATATCACTTATGTAAAAGCCAAACGTTAGGATGACCCCTGCCCTTTGCTGATGTATCTGCCTGACTTTACAAATGACTTGCATGCAAGGGTTTGTGTCTCCATCACTAAAAGACTCTAGTTAAGTTTATGGGAAGGCTGATGCCAGCAGTCACAAAGACCTTTGTGTTGACTTTTCATTGGCCCAAGCTGATGGTTGTACTGATGGAACAATCCTGTCACTGGGGACCCAGGATGGTATCTCTTCACAGCCCTGTGCAATGCCAGACAGACATGTCAGATTGTTCTGTGCTGCCTCAGAAATCTGTAACATGACACTGCACTGCACCCTGTAGATCTACTCAAGGAAGACTGAAAAATTTAAATTATTTCACACTTCCCTCAAGAAAAGTAAAATGTATAGGTACACTGTTTCTTCCTTCTTTTCTCTGCTTTGCCCTTTTCAATTCCTTATCACATACAATTAGAGGAAATCTGACATATCTAGTGGGAAGTCAAGGCCTAAATCAGTTAAATATAGTTTAGTTCATAGTTAACCCATGTCGACCTAATAAGTAGTGATTATGTCACTGGAGAAGGTGAAAAAGTTTGGACAATTTGAGCAATGAAGCCATAGGGTAAATGAACTCATAGGGTTGAACTTTACTTTCAATTTTGCAGGTGATATGGTTTTACAGTTGTTAGTGGTTTCTCTTCTGTATCTGAAACTGAAAAGTGTTCACAGTTTTGCTTTCCATGGAAGTGTGGCCTGAGAAAATATGGCCTCAGTAGTGACAGGAATAGTAGGAAGGAACAATGATACTATCACAACGTGAGGCTCAGGGTGTCTGCTAGTGCAGAGTGTCTGTGAAGTCAAAATTAAGGGAATTTATTCTTTATTGTTGACTTAATGTTTGCATTTAAGAATAAAGGCTTTTAGGTCTGATCGCAATCTTGCTGGCACAAGTTTTTTTTTAGTTAATATTAAGTAAAGCAAAACTTTTGGACCTTCAGTGCCGTTTTTCAAGGTGTTTCCCTTACATATTAGGTACTAATGTAAGTAAATTTCTGTCAGTTCCATGATCTGCAGGTCACACTGTCCAACAAGACGACCTTCCCATTTCTTTCTCGTTTGTGATTCCCCTATAAAAAGTAAAAGATGTAATAGCAGATAGCTAAAACATTTTGGAAAATGGCAAATTTGCTGTCAGTTGGAAGGATGATAGTTTTTGCATTAAATGTATGCAGTGTTTATGTTCTTATGACAATTTAATCTTCTGCCTTAAGCTGGAAATGGTTAATTCTGAGTAAGTCTCTGGTGTTCCCATTTAAACCAAAGTGTCATCATAACATGTTCTCAGCAAAATGCCGTTATATTATTAAACATTAAGACCATTTCCTAATGCATTTAATAATTCATTGTTATTAAGTGAAATCAGGTTGCACAAGCTAATGTTAACTAGCTTTGATCACAGAAAAAATACCATGCAATACTGAGATGAGATAGGAGCCCAATTAATAGTGTAACTGTTATTCCATTTGACCTTCCATCCACAGGAATACTTTCCAATGGATTATACTTTAGAATTTCAATAAGCAGCTATTTTACAGAGCTTTCTTGTCACAAAACATCATGGGGTATTATAAAATCCTGTAACTGATTCATCTTATTAATTCAAATAAGATCTGTTTCATTACAGTTTTATGATGTGCATCGTTAAGGCTTTTATACTTGCTGCTTGTATCCTAATAACATGGTTGAAAACAGCATTGCATAAAAAAATGTAATACAGTATCATTTCTGAGTCATCTGTCACACTAGTGCCTGGGAGACTGGGTTATCAGCCATCCTCCAGGAGCCCATGGGAAGTGATGGAGTGAACTCTTTCCATATCCTGCTGGGGATATGGCAGCATTGCCAAAACAGTCAGCACTGCCTGACACTCATTCAGTTGTCGAGGTGCAGACACAAAAGACTGAATGGTCACATATGCAGCAGGCGTGGAGGTCAGACCCTGCATGCTGGCCAGGCAGTGGTGGGAGCAGATGTTGCTGTTACAGCATAGTAGTACAGCTACTACAGAGCTCCTTTCTTTTTCATGAGAACACTTTTATCAGCTCTCTAAACCAGCCTCTCTCCCAAGCATTTGAAGTTGGAAAAAGTTAATCATTAGATAAGTTGGTTGTGAGAGCTTGTTGGACAATATCCGAGTGTCACAGAAACGCTCTTCTCTTCTAATAGATTCATCCTGAGCAATCTCTTTCCCTTGCCCAACTGATAAGTGTACTCTTGATAATTCTAAGCAGTAACAGTTGGCTCCATGAATGTAACATCTGTGTGTCAGTACAGCTGTAGCCCTTGGTTAAGCTGCCCCTACTCCAATGTTATCTTTGGGAGATAACAGAGACTCATTCCCTTTCTGCCACCAGCTCCCACGGGTATATAATTAACTTTTTGCCTATATCAGTGATACATTTATTACTATCCTGTCGTGTCTTGCTACTCAGGTCGTTGATTAAAATAAAAAGCAAAACTCTACCTGTCCACTGCTTCAGGCCAGACATGAATGAAGTTAATGTTATGTGTCTCAGATGAGGAGCCCTCGTGGGGCTGTAGGAGAGATTCTTACTGATTACACCCTTGTACAGCATATAAACTGAGCCATAACCTATCCTTAGAGTGAAGAGTGTCCTGGGAAATTAGATCAATCTAGATACTGGAAGAGTTAAGGTATATATTTCATGTTATCTTTCAAATGGATCAGCAGATTTGTTTATTTGTGCCTGTATGTCCAGGACAGTGTTATTGATTTTATCCCTTTTGCTGTTTCTCTCTGGCTTAGAGATTTAGAGGTATGAAATCTAATAACGTGCTTTTCTGTTGTATATGGCAGTTAACTTCTTTTTCAAATGCTCAATGTATTGCCTTCTTCACTCATTCAGACTCAAGTGAATTGACACATAAGGAGAGGTCTTTCAGGGTTAGAGGTCTTTGAACTTATTAATATTAGCCATCATTCATGTTTATGACACTCTCCTCACAATGAATTCAAGCCTGTAATATTAACACCATACACGAACACAACATGAAGTCCTATCCTTTGGCAGAGGAATGATTTTTACAGTCAGTGAAAAGGCTTAGCAGTGGATAACTGCTAGTTTTTATATGTAATGCAGGCAAGAATAATGGAGGCATGGCAATCCCTAGGGCATCCTTCTCTTGGTAAATCTATGCCTGTCCTCTGCCTTGCTAAAGGATTAAGGAAGGTCATTCTTGTATTCTTCAGCTATAATCTAAATTATATTCAAGATAAAACCATCACAACACACTGTGGACACAACAGTTGTTATCCTTTTTTTTTTCAGTCTGGTGGGAATCCAAAGATATTTGCAGTCTTCAGGGGAAAACCAGCCAGACCAAACCAAACAACCAAACAAAAAAAACCCCATCCCGTCAGCCTTTCTGTTGTTTTTAAATCTTGGGCATTACCTTTCCCTAGTTTCTTAAAAGGAGTGAAAATGAGGTAGAGGCAAATGTGAGCCAATTTATTTAATTTTTAGAAAGTATGTATACAATTTTTTAATTATTAGAAAGTATGTGCACCTTTCTTCTTTTTTTTCCATTTTGAGGAGCGTGATCAAACAAGTAAGGCTGTTGTCATCTGTGATCACTTTTGTAAATCTTGGCCACTGTACATCACATAGATGTGAGCAATGAATTGGGAATGTAAATCTAGCTCTAAATGGTTAAGAAATATTTTCTACATTGCAGACCAGGGAAGTAACTAGGCCTTGAGGTCTCCATCTGCAAACACTATACTTTATCTTCTTCAACTCTGTTTCTTTAATTCTTGCTATTCCTGGAAAGTATCTTTCTTTACCAAATATGCCACAGGAATATTGAACTTATGTATTCAAAAGCAAATATCCCAACTGACATTTGTTTCTGCAAAACCTTGATGTCTTTAGTCCCGAGGCATACTTTTTCAATGTAGTTTTAATTTGCTACAATTAACAGTTTGTGAATTATGTCCTGAAGTGATTCTGTATACACAGACAAAACATGCCTTCTGTTGCTTCTACAGAATGAATACCTTTATGAAGGTGTTGATGCAAGAGTTATAGAATATGAGGACAACAGGCCCCTCTTAGATATGTTCCTGCAAAAACCAATGGGTTTATTGTCTCTGCTGGATGAGGAAAGTCGATTCCCACAAGCAACAGATCAGACACTTGTAGGTAAGTATATGGTTTATTTCACAGTCTTGCAGCATGTCTTCTGTTAGATTTCTGTTTGACATGTACAGTTCAGTACATGCTAGTTATGTTTTTAGTGAGCCCTCATACCAGTGTCACAGTATGTTTGAGGGAGACATGCATGTAGGGATGGTTGTGTCCTTGAAGTTCATAGAGAAACATCAAGATTACAAATGAACCTGATTTTGCTGATCGAGGTTTCAAATTCTCCTGCCTTCAGGAATTTTTAGCTGCAGGGTTTGAAAGGTAAAGATCAGACTGAGTTAAAACTCTAAGTTCATATGCCAAGAACACTGTTTGCAAATTGAGTCATGTTCAGCTCTGAGATTTTTGATAAGCCATATCTGAACAAGAAGTTTCATACTTTTTTAAGAGTAATGGCTGCAAACATGCTTCACTGCATTTCAACCAGTTATGCTTCCTGGTTTTTCTTCTACTCGGAAATTAAAAATAAAACACCTAAATGTGTTGTAACTCAGATCCTGAATAGTTTAGTGCTGTTGAGTAGTTGCATTTCCCATTGATTTAGTTTAGTCATATTTCTGTGCAGATAAATCCTTGTTTTGCTCATTTTTGAATGTGCAAAATGTCCTCTTAGAGTTTTACCCAACACCCAGTCACAAAACCTAATAACATCCAGTAACAATGCCCATGTTAAAGGAATTACATGAGCTTGTTGTCTTTCTATTCTCATACTTTTTAGTCTAGAGTACAGAGGCCCTCAATCAATCAGTAAGTGTTTTCTCACAATTCCTCAAGGAATTCTTAGGAAGGATTACTACATCGTTTCATATATGAAGATCTAAACCTTGGAAAGGCAAGTCCTGGAAGTGTTCACCAAATGCGTGGATGTGTCACCTGGGGACATGGTTCAGTGGTGAACACAGTGGTGTTGGGTTAATGGTTGGACTCGATCTTAGAGGTCTTTTCCCACCTTAATGGTTCTATGATTTTCTGAGGTCACACAGAAAAAAATTGGTACAAAGTAAGTAAGTAACTTGTCCAAGAGCTTCCATATTCTCTATCCAGTGCCTTTTGTTACAAGACCGTTATGTCCTTGAAAACATCAGTGTCTGTTTTATGCCTCTGCATTGCCAGAGAAGTCAGGCAATATCCTTAGAGGGATACAGCTTTGGAAGAAAATTATTGTGCAGTAACTCCAGTAAGATGAGTTATGTGTTTCCTTTCAGAAAAATTTGAAGATAATTTGAAGTCAAAATATTTTTGGAGACCCAAAAGAGTAGATCTAACCTTTGGAATTTATCATTATGCAGGAAAGGTAAGAGACCTGATGATATTAGTTGGGGATTGTAAGAGTGGTAGGGCTGGAAGGAAATAGAAGAGGTCAGCTGGGTTGGTTCTCAGTTGTCATCTATTCAGGCCTGACATGGGAATGTTGGTGGTGCCTTACATATCAAAAGTAAATTGAAAAGTTATTATCCCTCATTAAAAAAAAAAAGCAATAGCAGGAGTGTATTTTTCTTAAATGTCAACAGGTAAATAAACTGGTATAGAAGATCCAAAACACAACTGTTATGTAATGCAACTTGGCGCTCTTCCTCTTAGTTCCTGAAAGGCCTGTACCATGCTTGTTGCCACTGCTTCTAATCAGAATCCCACTCCTTTCTTTCTACTTCCTCCTACACCCCATGAGCCTTACTTAGTTCTGTACTTCATCATCACCCAGATAGGTAATGCAGGCCCTGCTTTCTGCTTCATTTGATGAGCAGTGTCTTGCCTTCCTGTACAAGGTGACTTCCTGCACGTGCCTTTCAAACTCAGCAGGAGTTGCTGTCGCACTGTTGCATGATGATGCTGGTCACAAGAACCTTGCCTTGTGAAAGCAGGAGTTCCTACCTCCTTTAGAGCTCTTTTAAAGGGTACAGAGCGAGCACTGGTGCCTCACCTAGGAAACCATGTTGGATCTGTGCAGTGCTGGAGCAGCTGGCCTGGGGAGAGGCAAATACTGCCCATCAGCTGATGCAAGATAATTTAAGCCTTATGTAAGACAGGCAGCTACAAAGAGCCTGCAGTAACTCCTCTGAACCTCATCTCCAGCTGAATTGCACTTCACCAGCGTGGCATATTTCACTGCTGAAGAGTGGAGAGTCAGGTCTCCCTGTACCATTCCTGTTTACCAGCCACTGAAGATGGGGATTACACCAGTGCCCCATCTGCCCTTTCCAGTGTTCAACAAGCTTTTTCATTAGGAAGTTTCTCCTAACTTATGTCTCCATTGCTGTAATGTAAGTTCTTTACTCCTAGTCCTGTTTGCTGTGGAACTGGAAAACTATTTATTTCCTCTTCCTTTACAAGCCTTTTTCCTAATTTAAGATTCTTACTGTGTTGTTTTGTGAGGGGTTTTCCTAAATTAAGCATGGCAGTATCTTCTACCCTTTGTGACAGGTCAGGTTTTCTTGTGGATCTTTTACAGCATCATTGAGATAGAGTCCTGGACTTACATTTTGGGTTAGGTATGCCACTACTGGAATTTTTAGAGAGATTTTAGTTGCCAATATGCAGTTTGTGATTTTGCAAATTTTCTCTACAATTAATTCAGAGATCCCTAAGAAGAGTGGTAAGTCCTGAGTCCAGTACAGCACAGTATGAATAGAACAGAAAGATCATACAGTAATGTGGGTAATCCTGTGTGATATGATTGAAATCAAGTGCATTGTTAATTGTGCATTTACACATGTGTAAAGGAAGACTACAATTTACTTGTCCTACTGATAATTCCACGCTGGCTAAGACTACTGTTAACATATCTACATTAGGAAAAATAAATGTCTCAAGCTACTTTGGAATGATGGATTTGCCTTTAGTGATCTGCGTCATATCTCAGTATTGAAAGGTCAGAACTTTCAGTGATCAAAAGAAAGACTGCAAGCAAGAGTGAACCTGATAGCTGAAAAACTATTTGTGTATCTTCATATATTAAAAGCCATATGCCAGAATGCTTAAATTTACAATTGCTTTTCAAAAACCAAGAAGATGCGTAAATGCATTTTTTAAACAGGTTCTATATAATGCAAGTGGATTCCTAGCCAAAAACAGAGATACTCTGCCAGCTGATATAGTACTGCTACTGCGATCATCTGAAAACAACCTGACACGACAGCTGGTAACCCATCCTCTTACAAAAACAGGTATTGTGTTGTGGTAATCTTCTTAGTCTTCTCTAGCCTTCATGATGAACACTGCTAGGTTTCATATGACTACTCACTGATGACATTACACACTTTGTGGCTTAACTTTCCAACCCTAGAATCTATGCAGAATGGAGCCCCAGCCATCTCAAGCTGCAGGGGAGGGATTGGTCTGGTCAAGTGCCAAGGAAGTGGTAGAGACTTCTTTCAGGGTCCTCTCTTCAGGGTAGGGGAGCAATACAGGGAGTGGAGTGCATCTCTTGAGTTGAGGACTGAACAGAAAAGATCAGGTAAGTTACTGGCCTTTTTTTGGGCATGGCATATATAAATTGCCTGTCTTATCTCAGTGCAATTTATCTCTAAAATACTAGAGAATGAAGGTTGGGGCTCTTAACATCTGCTGCAAAGAGTGAGGAGACACTTCTCAATTTATTCAGTCTTTTAGCCCTTTACAGTAGGTGACTGATGGGGTCCAAGTAGTAAGCCCTTTCTCGAGGAGTTCATAAGTTGAGGTGGAGAAATAAGATTGGCTCTACAGAAATTACTCCTTAGCTGCATTTAGTTGACTATGTCCTTGCACAGTGTCCTACCTGCCATTTTAGGGTGATGGGTAAGTCTCCTTACAACCAGTTTGTATTGTATTGTAGGACTTCCTGTGTAATGGCATTGATGCCACACAGTAAGTACTTTACAACTTTACTTCCTTGTACAATTACATGGGAGATGTATTTCTAGCAGATCAGAGAAGCTAAACTGGAAGAGTGTAATGGAAATATCCCTAAAATGTTATCGTAGCTTACAGAAACTAAGGTTTTGGCAGGGCTTTTATTCTTCAAAAAGGGAGCTTTGCTCATGGAATGCAAAATTTGGTCTTGAAGTTCTATTTTAAGTGAGTGTTCATGGGAAAGCACAGAGCTCAATGTCCTTGCCTGAACTTTTTGACTTGTTGATATTTGCTAAGATACTAATAATTTCTGTAGAAGCAAAGTAAGGGTCCACATGATCCCAAGAACTGATCCCAAGTTATAATGCAAGATAGTTCTGAAGGCTGTTTTGGTCTTCTTGTTAAATATTGTAAAACACTGTGTGTAGCCTTCTGAAACTGACCAAAACCATCCAGCTGTAGCCAACTAAAAGTTAGATTTCTGATCTGTTATTCATCTAGAAGCAGTGAAATTGTAGAGGTTTACCTAGAGTTCAGCCTATCTTGCCTATCTCAGGTGTTTCTCTTAGGACAGGAAAAAACTCCTCTGAATGTGCTGCTCTGCACTGAATACAGCAGGGATCCTGTAGACGCCTCACTTTGAGGTAGCTAAAGTTAGGTGTGAGTAATCCTCTCTTTTTCCTTCCCACCCTGTGATATTCAGCTGAACCCAAGGGAAGTTTAGCTCTTGATATCATCACATAATACGTGATGCATTAGCTCACCATGCCATATATTTGTAGCTGTTATTCCAACTCTTACCCACCTTTTACTGATAGCAGCTGAGCACAGAGAGATATAAGCTCTCCCAGTGGAGAGTGAGATCCCAGAGGTGTTTTGTTATTAGCAGAAGCAGTGGCAGTGTGCAGCACTGGTTAAGGTTTATCAACACAGAGAGACATGATGGAAAGCTCAGCAGAATTTTCATTATTCGTTTAAAAGACAAATGTGTGTGTAAACCATGCCAGTGCACCTAGTCCTTCAAAGTCATAATGAAGGTATTGCTTAATTATTTCAAGGTCAGAGTCTTAAGACTATGTCTGTGCTAGTGAAACCAAACAGAGCTAGTGAACAGTAGCTGAAACACTCCCAAAGGACTGCCCATTCTGATGAATGGGACAGGTTTGGATCATCTCAGTTACTAGCCTCCCAGGAATACCTATGCACACATCAAGAGAAAGTGCAGGCCAGTAATGGTTTCCAGCAAGCTCTGTGGAAAGAGACAACATTATTTTTACCAGGGGGTTAAAAGAGTAGTGAAGTATAGAGTTTAGCTGTTTGAATCCTGCTATGACACTTGCCCTCAGGTCCAGAGAAGGGTGCTAGCACTTTATTTTTTAAACTAATATATATGTAGCATTGGAACTACAGTAGTACAATAACATTCTTAGAGTAAAACCACACGGATACTCTAAGAGGTGTCTTTCTTACCTTCTGCAGCAGTCTGGGGTTTTTTTGTGATCTAGTAGATGACATAGGAGATGAAGGAGAAAAATCATCCCTTTTCATCTTCATGCAACTTCTTCAAAGCTTGTTCCATCCCAAGAGTGAAAGGGGAAACAAGGACATACTCTGAAAAATTCAACAACCTTTCTAATCATATGGTTACACTGGGGACATGAATAAGGTGGTTCAGCATCAGTTTTAGTTTAGATGAGATGTAAACACTTTGCTAGGTTGCTTTTTTCCATCTTCCCATAGGTAATCTGGCACACACTAAAAGCAAAACTACAATCAGTTACCAAATGTGGACCTCCCAGAAAACAATAAGTCATACAAAGGTAAGAAAACTGATTTTGTGATTCTGCATTGAACATTAATTTAAACTAGAAAGGCAATACTAGTTTTCGTATTAAAACCTTAAAACCTTCCTTGGTTTTTCTCCCTCTCCTATTTTCTTTTCTGTTTAGCTGGATATCTTTGTGTTGTGCAATTCATATTCCTTCCGTGAGGTAAAAACCTAACATTTCCCTTCTTTCTGGCTATAGTTTTATAAAAACTTCAGGGGAAAAAAAATTATTTCCTAGCTGTATTGTAGCAAAAAGAGAAATTAAAATATCGCTGTGGAGTATAGCCATGTTCCATAGGGAACTACCAAAATAACAGTGATGATGGAATAACTAAAAGGACCTCAGACATTGTCAGGTTATTTGTGGCAGTTTTTAGATGCTCTGTTATCAAATTGTGCCCTCTGTGTGTGAACGTTTGTGTATTGTGTAGCAAAGTAATGTAACGTACTGGTGTAATTGATTTGTGCTGTGAACATGCTGTAACTTTTGCTGCTTAGAATATTTTTTTAATTATTTATGTTCTCTGAGGGGTGCTTTCTTGTGGCATTGGAAGGGCACTACACTAAAAAGTGTAATTTCTTTCTTCATCTCTATAGAATGAAGCAGGAGATACTGGACATCATCCTAGAGAGACAACCAGCATGAAAACACAGACAGTCGCTTCTTATTTTAGAGTAAGATATCGAAACTTTTAAAATAGATTTCTAGAGTACAATAAATGCTTATTCTTCTTTATAGTCACTGCTCAGAGGCTGTTGCGAGTCAATTCTTGTGGCTCCTTCAGCACCTCTCTGGACCTTCCCAAGCACTGGCTGTAATGCTCGTCTTGCAATAGAAAGTAGCTGCGAAGACCATTCTTTCCTCCAAAGTGGTGCACGCAGTTGGTTCACTTGGGCTCAGCTCTGAATTTCCAACTCTTATTTAGTCATCTCTCTCAGTATTTCGCTGAGTCCTGCATCCAATTTGTCATGAACATCGCCTCAGTCACTTTATGGTTTACTAAGTTTGCCAGCGATGCTAAACTAGGAGCTGTCAACCCCTTCGAGGGCAGAGAGGCCCTGCAGAGAGACCTCAACAAATTAGAGAGATGGGCAATCACTAACAATACAAAGTTTAACAAGGGCAAGTGCCGGATTCTTCACCTTAAAGGGGCAACCCTGGTTGTGTGTATAGACTGGGGAACAAGAAGCTGGAGAGCTGTGCCACAGAAAGGGACCTGAGGGTTCTGGTCGATGGCAAGTTGAATATGAGTCAGCAGTGCCCTGGCAGCCAGGAGGGCCAACCGTGTCCTGGGGGGCATCAGTCAAAGCATCGCCAGCCGGGCAAGGGAGGGGATTGTCCCGCTCTGCTCTGCACTGGGGTGGCCTCACCTAGAATATTGTGTGCAGTTTTGGGCACTGTAATATCAAAAAGACTTTAAGCTATTAGTGTCCAAAGGAAGGCCACGAGGATGGTGAAGAGTCTGGTGGGGAAGCTGTATGAGTAGCAGCTGAGGTCACTTGGTCTGTTCAGCCTGGAGGAGACTGAGGGGATACCTCACTGTGGTCTTCAACATCCTCAAGAGGAGAAGAGGATGGACAGGTACTGATCTCTTCACTCTTGCGACCAGTGACAGGACTCGAGGAAATGGCCCAAAGCTGAGTCAGGAGAGGTTTAGGTTGGATATCAGGAAAAGGTTTTTCACCCAGAGGGTGGTTGGGCACTGGCACAGGCTCCCCAGCAAAGTGGTCACAGCACCATCTTTAACAGAGTTCAAGAAGGGTTTGGACAATACTCTCAGGCACAGGGTGTGATTCTTGAGGCATACTGGGCAGGGCCAGGAGTTGGACTTGATGATCCTTGTGGGTCCCTTCCAACTCAGCATATTCTATGATTCTATGGCTTATAAGAGTTCATTTACATCTATGACAGAACAGTAAGGAGCCATATATCTGTTTAGTAAATACAGTTGTCCAGCTTTGTAGACTGTGAAGGCTAATTTCAGCCTAGGTATCATGGCAGTCCAAAGCTACAAGGACTTCTAAAGTTCTAGATGGAAAAAATACTGAATCTCATTCAAACCTAATGTCTGTGATTCAGTGCATTATCAGCACATCGAGTATCATAGGCTGCAAATGAGTTAATTATATTTACACTTTTCTGGTACTATTTTCTGTAGCGAAAATCCTTGCTCAGATCGTGCTAGCTAATGCTCTTAAATGAAGATTCAGCTTCAGCCCCACTGGTTTACTCACACACAGAAACCTATGGGTGATTGAGAAAAGCATATGCCACCTCAGACTGCAAGGGAAAAAAATTATCCATTAGTGTGTCCTACTTGTTTGTGTTCAATTGGCACACTAGTGATGAAGCTAATTAAGCACTTTGCTGCATGATGCAGCTTCTGTCCAGAATGGAATTACACATTTTAATAGGAAACATATGGCTCTTGACGTCCTACACTAGTTTCATGTAGCCAACCCACTGCTGAACAGCATTACCTCCTGGCTACTTCTTTCTGTTGAGTCAGGTTGAATCTTGAGGAATGAGTCTATTCATTTGTGTTCTAATAAGATCCTCCCATGAAGCAATTTCGCACAACACCAGTCAAGGTTGTTTACAGCCAGATTCCCCTCAGTTGGCATGGAGAGCTACAAGCTGCATCTCCTCTGCTAGCCTGCTACCCTGGTGAGGTGGGAAAAATGCAATTTTGTGATTTGCAAAAAAAATGCAAAATTGTGGTTTTGTGTACTTCTAGTTTTGCCCTCCTCAAAAGTTTCCTCTTAGCAGGGCAGCTATAGTATCAGCATCAGTCTATACAATGAACAAGGTGTGCCAAGATCAGAGCAGTTTAAGCAGCCCTTCTGGGGTGGCCTTCGTTTCCTCCAGTCTAATGAAGGGATTTAAATATTTACTGGCTTGCTGCTGTTCCACTTCCCATCCATAGATGGATGATTTACATCCTGGGTGAAGAAGGGTCCTCAAATAGGTGATAACAAGAAAAAGAAGAAATGGGCTGTAATTACCTAACAAAGCTCCAAGGTAAGCAAATAAGCATAAGGAGAGTTTCTGTCATATGTTGGACATTATGGAAGTTTGTGAGAATGTCCTGAGTGAAATGTGGTACATTTATTTGGAATCAGTGTTTCTGTCAAGTAGAAACTTAGAGATCTTATCAAAGCTAGAATTGTTGTTGGGTAATTTACTTCATCTACTTTTTAAGTACCAGCTTAATGAAATATAAATGGACATGATTCTGATCCTATGAAATAAAATTTCAACTACACATGGACCTATATACAAATTTTATAAATATCCTGGTGGCAGATCTTTTGTTATTTTTTTTTTCAGTATTCTCTGATGGATTTGTTATCCAAAATGGTCGTCGGGCAGCCTCATTTTGTCAGGTGCATCAAGCCAAACAATGACCGGCAGGCAAACAAGTTTGACAAAGAAAAAGTGTTGGTTCAGCTGCGTTACACAGGAATTCTGGAGACAGCAAGAATTCGAAGACAGGGTTATTCACACCGTATACTATTTGCTAACTTCATAAAAAGGTAACATTGATGTGAAGAAGCTCTTTTCTCTCCTACCATTGCTATCCAATATTTTTTAAGCATCAGCAGTGTTTTTAGCATGATCTTTCAAGAAAAAATACAAAGACATTTCCTGTGACAAAGAAGATTATAGTCTGGATGACAAAGACTAGTTCAGGCACAAGATTAGTGACCTGTTTGGGATGTGTAGGGGAAGATGATGCATCTCAGCATGATTTTTCAGGCTCCCTGTGCATTTCTGTAAGATTTACTTGCTTATAATCTGCACATTTTTTTCAAAGACTTCAGGTTTACAAGTGTTATACTTCAAAATAAAGCCAAGAATTTGAAGCCACAGCATCCAAAGAGCACCACAGTTTCTCTAGCTCCTGGCCTTTAGCACTGTGCAGCATCTGCTTCTGTAGTGTAGATGATAACTTGGTATTGCTAGTCTAGGGCTGAAAAGTTCATTAAGTGCATAGTTCTGTTTAAAATATAATTCCTAAGGGTTTTTTTTAATCACTTGTTAAAAAAAAGAGTAATGAACTCAGTATGATTTTATAATTTCTTTAACTCTCTCTTCCTCCACCCCAAAAATCTGCACTTCTCTATTACAAGTAAAGACCCTGAGAGATGTGTGAATGGAGGTCAAAACTGGGAAGAATCAAGCAATACCCATTCAGACAGAAGCACTTAAAAGTAACAGAGCACTAGAAGCAGAGAGCTAATAGCAGAGTGCTGCAGGTGCATGAGAAGAGAGGGGAACAACAAAGGGATGTTTTCATAGCACTGTTTCTGGAAAGAATAATCCTAGGACTTTTGTTGTTTTGGAAGAGTGCAGCATGGGAAAAGATAGTTATCACCACATCAAGATCTGCTATGGCTTTTGGTGACTGCTCTTTATAAAAAAAAAAAAACTTTACTGTTTAGGTAAAAGAGAGGAAAGCAGCAGACATAACGGGGTAGCTCTCCAGAGAGTGTGCCTTTGATTGCAGTGAGGCTGTGCAGGTCTCTGGCACTGAGGACATGGCCTTCAAACAAAAAGGGATTTTTATTAAGTATTTGTCTTCTTATTTTGGGTTTGGTTTTTTTAATAGTTGAGAGTTACAGGTAGATCTGAGATAGTGGTGACATTATTTTGTTAGAATAAGAATAAGCCAATTCATTGTGTTTTACAAAAAAAAAAAAAGGGAACTGTAGGTGATAATGGAGGGATCGACATTGTTTCCATTTTATTATTCCATGAGCAAACTGTTGCCATTATTTAAAGCTGATAAACCCAATGTTTTCAGCCTTTATTTATAAAGGCTGAATAACAAGAAAAAAAAGCAGAATGTGCTGTGAGAATGCACGCATAATTCATGTAATTTTCTTGAATTAAAAAAAACAAGATAGATATGGTTAATTTTGTTATGGAGCATTTTGGAAAGTCTTGGAACAAACAAGAACTTTCCTACCCAGCAGCTGAACTGACGTATTACAGGTAATTTTTATGCATGAGCATCCTGACCTCTTTTCCTAATCAAAATTAATTCTGAGTAATGAGTCTGGCAGATTGAATGCTTACAGATAACAGCACTTTTGGACATAACATTTGTTATTTGGACATAACATATATGGAACATAACAGTTCCGAAAGGATCTGCAAAGCTGAATCCAAGGAGATAAAAAGAGCTGCGATGCATCTCACATCATGTTAGCTATCTCAAAGGTAGATGGTCTAGCACATGACGTAAGATATGAAATTTTCATTATATTTCTGAATATGAAATAATATAATTTAGGCAGAAAAGCTTTTAAAATATATTTATTTTGCCACTGAAGTCACCTTCACAGAATGCAGAGAGCAGGAAAGAACTGGTGCAGTACTGCACTTTGGTTGCACACTTTTTAAAACCTTCTGGTGTTGATATAGAATTAAACAACCCTCCAGGGCATGCAATATGTCACTCATCCACTTTGGATTGAGCTTCTCAGTACTGCATATAAATCACAGCAATTTCTCTCATATGTTTTTTCAGTTTTTTCGGTGCTATGTTTTCTTTCATGCAACTGTTTTTATTATTTAAATGTATTTCCATATATTGCTCTTTATTAATCAAATAAAAAAATCATGCATTTGTCTTTAGGTATTACCTCATCTGTTATAAAACAAATGATGATCCTCCAGTCAGCCCGGAAACCTGTGCTGCCATCTTGGAAAAAGCCCGCCTTGACAACTGGGTTCTTGGAAAAACTAAAGTAATTTTTTAATATACTGTATCTGCATCATTGCAGTATGCCATTGTTAATTTATTAAGCAATTTGTTTTCTCACTCATTTGGTTGGAGTAGCTCTTGGTCTCTATTATTTTTGAAAAACAAACTCCTCTTTTCTGGGTACAGTTCCCTGATACCTGGCTGATATCTCCAACCTGTAAAGGGTTAAAATTCTCATCAGCTTTTGTGAGGCCACAATGCAAAACAGTATGTGAAAACAACACTGCTTGCATTTCCTTTCAAAAAATGTTTTAGTATGGATCCCAGTAAGCTTAATCCAAGCTTCTTTTCTTAAGGAAAAGAAGTTATACTTCTTCCCTGTAGCAAACAGACTCACAAAGGGTAAGGAAAAGGTTTTGGCTTTCCAGTTTGAGGCTGCTGTGGCAGACTTTGCTGAGCACTACGAGAAGAGACAGCAGGATGATCCCATTTATGTCAAGTGGAAGGAAGACTTTATTTTGAGAGAAACACACATCTGTTCCCATACACTTGCTTTTGGTTCTAGCTCACTGATCTTCCCAGTGTGCCAGAGAGGGACACCCACCCACTCCCAACTGATAAATCTCAGAGAAATAGAAGCATCAGACAAGTACTGCATCAAGTCTCTTTATTTGCTACTGTAACAGAAGTGCTAGGAAGGATATTAATAGGGAGATGGATCCTAAATGGTTTGAAATCACCTGAGTGAAAAAGAAAAACTGTTTTTCTGAGACATCTTCCTGGATACATGGGACAGAAGCCATGAAGTTGCCTCCCCCTCAGCCTTTATTTCCCTCTGCAGTCTTAGTGAGGTTAATGGACAACATGCAGTCAAAAGAATCATATCTTGGGATCTGAGATCTATAGCTTATGTTTACTTTAAATAGGGTTAACCTGTATCTGTACCAACAAATGGTCATGATTGGGGGAATTCTGCAAAATAAGCATAATTATTGTCTTAATTGAACAAGTCTTTCTGCACATTTTATTTTATCCTAATATACACCAGGAATGTGTTGGTATCCCTTGTACTAGACTAGTTTTTCAGGCCTTATATGAGTGTCATTCTTGATAAAAGCAATTTAGTAAATAAACAATGCTTTAGATTTAAAATTGGAAAGTGGAGAGATTGAAGGTTCCAGGTTTGGATCATATTTATGTAACATACATTAGATTTGTGAGGTTAGCAAAACTATCAGCCTCGTGGTTTTGAAAACAGATTTACAGTTAGTTACAGACTGAAGTTTTGCACTGGAACTCAAAAACATCTTCCCATGAAAACATGATTAAGAAGGGACTGACTAGAGATGCTGAAAGGGAGAGTAAGGTAAACCAATATCCTGAACAATGAAAATGCTATCTCTAACAAGAATGATCCTTTAGGTACTACAGCTGAAGAGTCTGTTCATCATTTGAAACCAACTTGTAATTTTTGTTGATGTTAAAGGGATTGAGTGAATACAGGGCCTGGGAGGGTAACTAAAACTTTTGCTTGTTTGCCTACTCTTTTTAAGGTATTCCTCAAATACTATCACGTGGAGCAGCTAAATTTAATGCGGAAGGAGACAGTTGACATGATTATTTTGATTCAAGCTTATGTCAGAGGGTGGCTGGGTTCAAGGAGATACAAAAAGATAAAGGAACAAAGGGAACAAAGTGCTATTAAAATACAGTCAGGTAACAGCTTTAAAACATTTAACATTTTGCTTAAAGCTAGTGCATGTGTACGGTTGATAGATGAATGTGTATGCTGGATGTGGATTTTGCTCTTTTCCTGCTGTTACATTTGACAAAGTATCTTGTATTTGGTGATATCTGTTCTTATGAAGAAAAATTTCTTTTAACCAGGTTATGACAATCGCTTTACTGAAATTACATTTCTCAATGTTACATTTAAAAGGCAATTTTAAGAATGGAAGGATGTGATTGCCCAGATGATACTGTTATTAATAACTGGCATGCATTGACAAGGTTGTATAATATAATAATGAAAATAAAATGTATTAACTGTCCTAGATAATAAGGCCAATTACCCTGTTGATGGAGGCATCAACTGAATTTTTTAATACTTTCAACCATCATCTTATTTTACATTCTGATTCTCCTGTGTTTTGTATTCATCTGATTCATAATAACTTTACTCACCAGAAATGTAGTTTTTATGTAGATTTACTATTCATGCTCATTTGCCATGTTTATTGAAAGATGAATGCTGCAAAATATTTATGAATATTTTAATAGAGGTCTGTAATTCCACACTTTTTTCTATTCTTAGAGGCTTTTTAGTACCTAATGAATTATTTAACTTTTGACATCTCTTTTCAGCTTACAGGGGGTTTGTTGCTCGTAAAGAATACAAAAATGCAAAACATAATAAAAAAGTGGAAGAATACATTACTAGATTTCAAGCAAGTAAGAATTGTTTGCTTTCGTAGCTTATATTGTTGTATATATACACAATATGTTGATCCAGATTCTACCTACACTGACTATGCTCATTTACATGTTCTGAGTATAATTTATCTATTATCTATCTATATACAGTGGTTGAAATGGATGACTGTATTCTGTTATCTGTACCTCAAAGTGGTTTAGAGGCACTTTCCACAGCTCTGAAGTAAGATGCTCAAATGCCACAGCAAGCCTTTTCACTGCTAGTCTAAGATGTTCAAGTATTACATCTGGTATTGTTGAAACCCATATGACACCGTCTGTATAATATGTGTATTCATGCTGTTCAATTAGGACTAGGTTTTGCTATGTATCAGTAACAGCTATATTTGAGAAGACTGCAATCTGTAATTTCACTCATGTCTCTTATTCTTTTTTGCCCATCACTTCGTTTCTCTTTTGCAGTGATAATGACCTTGGGCCCAGATGTATGCTATGGGACATCCCTTTTTCCTTCCTGTATTTTGGTCTCCTCTGTCCCTGCAGAGATGTCCCCAAGCCAGATATAGCCTAGGCAGCTCTGAAATCAGGAGCTGTACAGCTAGAGAGACACAGGTTTGAAGGCCAGGTTGGATAAGGCCTGGGGAGATCTGGTCTAGTGGAAGGTGTTCCTGCCCATGGCAGGGGGTTGGAACTAGATGATTTTTTTAAGGTCCCTTCTAACCCAAAGCATTGTATGATTTTATGATTCTATAAAAACCACTGGCACAAATCTGCACAGTTTTTTCAATAATTACAAAGGTGACAACCCAAATATGAGCTAGTGCTGCAAGTACTCAGGTTATCTAGATTTGAACTACCTCAGATATGCCTTCATGAGTATATACCACCACCAGTGTTGGTTTTAATCATTGTTAGATGCATCTGTTAATTGCACTGAGCCAGTGCTAGTGTGTACTGAAGATCACTTCACTGCAGTTGGTAGAACTTCATCAGTGTAGAAAACAATCTAAAACCTGCATAAAATCCAGTAAAGCACCAAGAATAATTTGACATCTGAAAGTTGTCAATTATATTACAATATTTAGCAAATGCAAAAGTATGAATTTACCATTTTACTCTGTTGATATCCCCAATGTTTCTTCTTGCCCACCTTCTTTGTCCTGTCTGCAGTTTCATTTCAACTTTTTTTCAGTGCATGAGAAGCCAGGACAAAATGGAAGTCCATTTTTACTTAGCTCTCTCAGTTCTTCCCCCCCCATTTATTTCTAAAGCAATGCAAAACTCCTCTTTCAGTTTGAAAACAAAGCTTAGACAGCTACTATCTCATAGCAAAGTTCTCAGAAAACTTCAAAGATGAACCAGAATAAGTCTATAAAGACCAGACATAGCTTATATTGGCATGTCCATTGACAATATAACTTGATTTGTTTCAAAATAACTCCTGTTGAGTTGGTTTCGTATGAAAATGGGATAAGACTTGGCTCATAAGTTCAACAAACTCTAAAAGTATTCCAAGCGCTTTACAATTTGCACTTCCCTAAGGCCCTGTCACCAAGTTATATGAATGTGTTAAAATAGACTCCTTATGCTCCACTGTCAAGTGAGCTTGACCTTTCCTGTGATGCAAAAGACTCTAAGCACAGTTGGAGTAAGAGCTCCCATATCTACCATGTCTGCAGGATATCTAAAGCACCATTAAGTACTCTATCCCCATACTCTTGGTACTGCATTTGGAATTAGAGTTCAAAAGAAATACTTTGACAAAACACTATGTCCTTTTTATTTTGCCAGGGATTAGTGGATTTGTACTGAATCCCTGGAATTGCAGACTTGCCCAAATCACAGCACTGTGGAGACTGTGCCAGCTCCCATTAGGAAATTATTTGCAAGTTCAGAGATTTTTGAAGCAACATTCTGAATGCAATTCAGTTTCTGACTAAGGCACTTCAGTGTAGATGTCTAAATGTGACCTAGGTGTCTAAAATGCTCTAAGAGTCAGTAGAGCCTAGAGTTTGATTCATTTTATTCAAAACCACCAAATGTTCAACTCATTTGCCCCCATATTGATATCAAGTGTCATTTGAGGTGCCCTGGTTATCCTGCCTGGCCTCCAGCTTTATTTCACATTGTTCACCCAACTTTCCCTCTCCAGAAAGTCCCATCTGTCTTGTTCTTTCCGCCAACTCCATGTAGATGCCTTGGCTATCCTGGAGCACTTCAGATGGCACTAGATACCAGTGTGCCAGCAACTGCATCAAGGCCCTAGTGACTAGTTAGCACCTACCTGTCTCAGGGAAGGGCCATGTCTGAGTTCTTATTTCTGGTTCAGACCAGAGACTTTAACCTGTGCCTCCCACAAAGCACAAGTAGTGAGTTCCTATGCTACAGTGCACCTGGTTACTGTGGAGCTTAGCACATCTTTCATGGTGAGCTTTTTCATTTTGAATAATGAGTCTTTGCAGAAGGAGCATGAGCTAAGTCTTCTGTAACTACTGGGCTATAAAATTTTCAATTTTTCTCTGATCTGTTGAATGTTCATCTAATTCCAAGCCTCTGCCAGTTGACAGCCTGGTAATCTCTGTAGGCTGATAATCAGGCATTTCCTAGGGAAATAAAAGACAGAGTCAGATCAATTGCCTGAATCAGGCAAAGCAGGTACAAGAAGCTCAGAGTACTGTGTTCTAGAGGCACTTCTATAGCACTATGCTTCTGCTTCATTCTGCATCTTCCTGTATTTTCTCTAGCACCATAAAATATGAGGAAAGAGCTTGTTTTTATCCTTGTGTAGAATGGGTACAGCTTTCTAAAATCTCAGAATTTGTGGGACATAATAATTTCAGATGAAACATAATCATAATGGGCACTCTGGTCTGTATTTCCTTATTGGCTTTTGTTTAATGCTGTTATCATTTGACTGTCTGAAATGTGTGTGACACCCATTGCTTGTTGTTTTGCATTACAATTTGTATCAGTTGCCAGAGGATACTTACTCAGGAAGAAGAGAAAAGAACTAACCGAGACAAGAAACAAATCAGCAATAATAATTCAGTCTCACTACAGAGGATATAAGGAGAGGAAGATCTTCAAAAGCAGAAGGTAATATTATTTTCTCTTATGTCACTCAAATGTGTCCCTTTCCAGTAATTACACTGCTGAATAACAACATTGTAAGCTAAGAGTGAAACAAACTAGGGTTATTCTAGATATGTAGGCAGAGGTAATGTGGAGGTTTTTAATGTCAGTAACCATTTTTATCATCTTTTTAAGCCCAGGGAATAAAGGCATATTTAGGGAAAAGGTCAACAATATTGTGCTTACCTGTAATATTAATGGAATCCATCGATGAGTCTCTTTTTGGAACTAGCTCATCATAAAAATTTTCAGACAAGAGTGAGATGGATGTCTGCAAGGAACTGTTCCTCATCTTAAGCAACTGTTTGAGATCAGCATAGGTGATGACAGAGGTGAACCCCGTTGTCTTGCTCAGATCAAACAGCTGCAAATTAGGTGAAGTGAATCACATTCTAAATATCTCTGCGATGTCTGAATCTCTGAAATGGAGCTAGTAGCACTTTGCTTATCTCCATCGTTTTTTCAGTGATAGGATTTAAATGGGTTGAAACTAGTCCATAGAAGTGGAAAACAGCTGTGAATGACCTCAGAGTCTTTAGCAGAAAGGAACAGGGTGACAGATTTCATCTGGCACTGAAGTTTTACTGATAGTAACAAAGACAGTTTAAGGAATATGTCTTTTAAATATGACCTGGACCTACGCCCAGGATCGCTCTTCTTGCATTCCTAGTGTGACTTGAGATAGTCAAGAATGAATACGTTTAGGATTGTGTGTATTTATATATTCTTGAGATGCTAAAAAGTTTATACCTTATGTTTTTCTTAACATTTAAATTAATTCTTTACTGCTTTATCAGCCCTCACACAGCCTAGATTGTCTCCCTAGTAATTTTCTGTGAAATGTAACAGGGATGTCCCTTTTCACTTTAAGAGATAATAATGATAATAATGATGATGATGATAACAAGAATAATAATAATAAAAATATAATGTCCCTTTTCACTTTAACAGATAATAATAACAACAACAATCTTTAATTCCAGCTATATGCACTAAATCTTTCCCATGTTGCAATGTATCAAATTGCCATTTAGTACACAAAGACCACCAAAGGTAGTTGTAAAGTTATCACTATTCTTCATCTCCTTCAGCTATAATTTTTACCCAAAACTCTGTTCCATTCAGGGAATCACTTAGAAAGCAACAAACTGAAAATGCAGCATCCATTAGCAAGAAGGAAAATGATGAAGGAAATAATGAGGAAAGTCCAACAGGGGTGAAGAGTGCCCTTCCTAAAACAGAAGAAGAAGCAGCTATCATAGCAGAGGATGAATTATCTGCTGTGGAGTTCCTTGAAGCACAACTGCAGCCAGCTCAAAATGATGCACTGGAAGAAGCGGCAACCGAGGAGACTCAAGATAAAACTGATGCAGTCACTGACAGCCGGTGCTCTGAGTACAGTGACACAAGGAATATACAGGAGCAACAGAAAACATCTACTGAAGAAGAGGCAACTTCTGTGAAGCAGAACCCTGCAGAAGAACATAGTAGTGAGGGTGAAGAACAGGACTCTTTGGAAGAGTTACCCATCAAATCTTCTTTCAAAATCACAGCCAAACCTAGTCCCCAGCAAGATCAAGATAATCAAGACACACTCAGTGCAGATCAGAAAAATCAAGAATCTGCTGTGGTCCAGCCCAGGACCAACAGGGATGTGGAAGGAAACAACCTGAAGCATGAAGCAGTGATGCCTACAGGATGTAAAGGAATTATAAGAAAAGAGTCACTAAGAAGAGGCTCAGGAAAGCAAGCTGAGGCAGAAAAACAAGGTTCAGAAGACAAAGAGAAGGCAGCAGTGGTTATTCAGAGCAGTTACCGGGGTTACAGAAGGAGGGGACAACTCAGAAAAGAAGGGAAACTACCCTGCAAAAGTCAAGAGAAAACTACAAAGAATCCAGCAGAAACAGTATGCATTCAAAATAACAACCCCCAAAAAATAAAACATAGGGAAAGCACCAGTAGAGAGGCTGAAGACTCTAAGACACTGAAGGGAGACTCAGAGAAAGAGGCTTGTGATTTGGCAGCCTTTTCACGACAGGTAAGAAGCTTGTAAGCAAGGTATGTTGAGCAAAATACTCTGGTGATGACAGAACAGCAAAGGTATTTTACTGACTTCAGTGGCACCTAGGTTTTACTCTATAAGACAGAGATTTTGTCATTTGTGTTCTATAAGAATGCATATTTTGGTCTGCAAGAGAAAATAGCCTTGTCAGGAAGGAGGAAAAGACAAAGAGCACTGGCAAAAATAATGTTTTTAAGTTAAATGTTTTTAAGTTAAAGTTAACTTAATGTTTTAAGTTAAAGTTTTTAAGTTAAAGCTTTGCCTTTGTTGAAATGTTTGTTTACCCATCTCAGTCCTTAATTCAGTAAACTTGTGAAATGTCTATGCAAATGAAACTAAAAGTTACTGTGTTGATGTCAGGAACTCACACATGCAGAGAAGTGTGCCTATAGCTGTAGAAGCAATCTTGGATCAGCAAGGCACAATCTGCTCACAGGTGTGAACCAATAAGAAGTAGCTGCAGGACTGGTGTGGAGTTTCTATGCGTCTTTTTTTTGTCTTCCTTTTCTTTGGCTGAAGACCCTCAGTGGGTCTTCTCACTTTATTAGAACATGTTATTCACAGCTGGGAACTGCTAGCACCTGTAAAGGGCTCACTCTAACCGTTTCTGGAATAGCATTCTTTATTAATACAAATAGTAACAGGTTAATAAGGTTTGAAGATTGCCAGGGATAGTATCCGGCTGCAAAAATGTATTTAAAGCAATATACTATACTATAAGGCAAGCTCTAATCCTAATAACAATATTCAGCAAGCATTGAGTATAGTTCTTACCCCGTAGGCATCCCTATAGGGGGAGAAGGCAGGGGCAGCCTGTTGACTGATCCCAGCAGTTTCAGTGGAGTCTTCCCCTTTTCTTCCTATTCTCAACTGACTTTTATACTATTTCTTTATGTTTAGGTGGAGCTTGAGTGATTTTAGTCATAAATACCTTTGTTTCTGATTGGTGTTAAATTCTCTTGCTTCACTTTGAAAGATGCAGTCAAAAGAATACAGGGTGCATGCTCAGTGGGGGGTGGTCACACAGAGGTGGGTAATTTTGGGATGGAGGTGTGCTTTAATGTTACTACTAGGCTTTAATGAACCAAGTTCATCTGAGGAGAGGGATTTTGACATAGTTGTTGGCTCAACAGGAGGACATCTTCATCTATCTCCCTTGGTTGACAGGTGCTATGCAGTCTTGGAAACTACAAAGTACCACCATGTCCCCCTCCCTGCAGGGATTTCTATGGAGGGAGGCCACGGTGTGTCCAGTCCGCTCCACCCTCTGTTCCATCCCCTGTAGCAGGTCCTTATGGTATGGGGAGTCCTTGTGGAGCATGTTGACTGCATTCCATCCAGCAAGTATCAGCTGCATTTTACCCTGTAATTCTTAATCTCCTCTAACTGTACCCTCAGCCATCTTCCTACACTGCAGCAGGTGGAGCAATACCTTTTAAATTAATTCTCTAGTCTACTATTTTACCTTTGATTACCTAGGAACATTTATACTTATTTTTACAATAATGTAAAAACCTGTGGTGTATTTTTCAGATATCAAAATTATCCGAAGACTACTTAGCATTGCAGCAAAAACTGAATGAAATGATATTGTCCCATCAGCTGAGACCTGTGATGCTGTCCAAAGATAAGCAAGCTAATGGCCGTCTGTCTTCTCATGTTTGTCAGCCAGGTAATGTTTAACCTTTCTGTTAGCAGAATTTTCATTTGTGAAGAGGACTGTGAAGAAGTAACTCCTAGTCATGTTTTTAAAGGCCATGGAACTAGCAGTGAGTTAATTCCAGCTTTTCATATAACTCAGGCAGTATATTTTTGTATTAAGCCCCATATCAGTACACATCTGGAACCCAGTTTCCAGAGAAATATCCAAGTCTGGTTGGAATTTATGTATTTACAACTTTTCTTGGCATTTTGTTTCAGTGCTGCTTAAGGTTGGTGAATGAATCCTTGTGAGAGCTAGACATAGAATCTCTAGGAATACTTTCATTTGGTAAAAATTCCGTATTGGCTCTTTTTAACTCACGTTGCTCAACTGTATTGTATTTGCTATTGGTAGGATATGGGACTATGCTTAAAAACAAAACAGGTTTTTAGGTAATTTGTCAAACAATTAACTGAAGTTTGTTACATCTATGCTGAATAAATGTTCAGCTATCCACAAATGCAACTGAGGTTATTCAAAACTTGTAACTCCTACCCATGTTGGTGTATATGTTCTTAAAACTGCAAGTGAAGTTTTATTAATATTCAGCATTCATTTAACTCACACACTTAAGAGACCATGATCTTTGGAAATACACTTGAAAGTTATTTATAGTCCAGTTAACATAGGCAGTGAAGATTCCCAAAATGCGAGCACGCTTGGAGCAGCTTAGGTGGCACTGGGGAGGAGTACTGGGAGAATAAAGGTGGAAGACATTGGACTCTGAGCATGCAGATCATTAAGACCTGTGCCCCACTGAAGCTGCTCAAGCCTCTTTAGTTGGAATAGACACTACAGGGAATTTCCTCAGCCCATGTCTTGGACCACAGATGTGGAGGAAGATGAAGGCAGATGTGGCAGATAACTGGGTAGGTCTCCATTTCTGCAGCAGGGCTTGTGCTAGCCCACTGCACTGCCTCTGGGGAAGATCTCTGCTCACCTCTGCATAGCTGGAACAAGTAAGATCCAGGACTGTGTCTTACTGCCCAGACCTAATTGTGCTATTTTTATTATACCATTGTGGATTCAGTTGTCATGTGTGATGAAACTTCTTTCTGTTCCCATGAATACACTGAAAAGATCCTAAAAGTACTTCAATCCCACTTTGGAGTCCTCTCTGCTAAAATAGGGGCTTGATGTTTACAAATGTTAAACCTCTCAATGTAAACCAGCTGCTGGTAGATAATCTATGTAGTTCAGCCAGTTTCCAAGACCAAAGTCTGCAAAAGAAAAGAAAGGGGAAATGGAAAACTAAGTGCCATGAGCTTTCATTAAGGACAGAGCAATGTTTGTGATTGTCATTAATGGGTTTGTACTGAGTTCTCTATTAAATATTGCTGACTTTTGAGAAGATACACCTGAGGAATTAAAAATGCATGCTTGGGAAAAGAACTCTTGGTTCTAACACATTTTCCTGCAGAAGTTAGAGAAAAGAGCTAGATAGAAGGAAAAGGAATACACAAATCCCTGTTTTATCAGTTAAAGATCTCATCACTTGCACAAGTGAACCAGGTGAAAATGTAACAGTATGTTTATGCCATGTGCAAAATGCAGCAGTCTATGCTTCACACTGCTAATAATTTAAGTAGCTCTATAGGAGACAAAAGCACACCAGGGTTTGTCACCTGTGTCTCCAACTCTGTCTAAAGGGGTGATCAGTCACCCACTTCCCTTTATCTCTGAAAAAGGTGTGCTGCTGTAAACCTCTGTGGTGTCACAATGCAGACATTTTCCAGCAGTAAAGTGTGGTAACCACTCCACTGAAAAACCCTTCTTGATGTGGAATGTGAACTTTCTTTTTCTACATTTGAATATAATTCATGTGACAGGAAAACTTTCCTTTCCAGCTATGACCAATGCACAAGATAATAAAGTAAGAGAATACACCGCAGTAATTCCCCAGCTTGCCTTCAAGCCAGTTGGAGCCCAAGCATCAGAGAGCTCTATCACAAAGCTGCCTTGTCTTAAGTAGATGTTTATTATAACAAACATGATCTACCTAGATGTAGAGAATATTTAAGTAACAATATGCCTGTGTTCAGTTCATTTAGATTGTACTGTCTAAAACACAGGACTTACCAACATTCTGGGTCATACTTCCTTCCTGAATGCAATATAGTAAAATAACCCCAAAAAAACCCAAATATTTGAGGTAATATACTGCAGACAGTCATGCTAAAGTGAAGCAGATAGAAGTGGTGATCCACTGCCTATTAAGCAGGGAGGGACCTTCCTATTGTCTTGCCTGCATTATGTGTTACAGTAGGATTTACACACACACAATTACAGAAGGATATACTTTTATTGGAGCTTACCCTCTATGGCTACATTTGCTGTCCTACCTTTATGAAGGTAGGGATTGTTGAGCTTTAGGTGTTCTTTAAATCATGTGGTATTTACCTGTTTGTAATTACTTTGGTCATTTACATTTATATACACTGCTTCATCAGCTTCACTGGTTTTATATGTTGTTCTGCAGCCATAACATGTGAATGCAGCCATAACATGTGAATTGTATTTTATAGCTGTGTGCTAGATGGGAATGCTTGGCTGCCTTCATCTGTGGGTAGGTGGCTATTGCACAGTTTGAGAACTTAACACTTCCTCTGATAAAATATTTTATTACATTGCTACTCACAGAAGAGGAGGAACTGAGGGACAGCTGAATGGTGTACTGGGACAAATGTTCAGATTTTTGACACTGTTTGGGTTGGGAGTTTTTTAATGAAAATGCAAAACTTGCAGTTCAAAGAGCATATGAGCAAAAGGTTAAATGAATCTTAAATCCACAAGGTTAAGTTGTTCTTAAGTGAATTTATCTGTATTTATAAAATGCATAAAGCAAGCTGCACAAGGTTCCTGGAATAAACAATATTCCCTGTGGCTAGAATCTCTGAGTAGGTTATATTTACTTGCTTAAATGCTTTAAGCTAAATGTAGTGGCTGCATCCCAGAACTGCACCTTTGGACTGCTAGTGAGCCTTGGGTTACTGTGGTGTCAGAATGGAGGCACAAATAGCTGCTGTCGAGTTTTTTGAGATCAAAGCCTGAAGTGAGGGGAATTAAATCATTATGGGAGCAAATTTTTTTCTTTTTTCTCCAGATGAGTAATAATGCCCATCTTTCTAATTATTAAATGACAGTTTAAAGATAAAATCTTGGGAAGAAAATTTTCTGTACTTAGAATGAAATTTACATGGTATAAGGAACTCCAGTGCAGCTGAGGACCATTCCAGCTAGACAAAGCAGCAAGACAGGCAGGGTTTTCCAGGATTCCTCCTGCTGTAGGCTGTCAAAGCAATATTTATGGGAGTTTAATGGGCAGACTTTGCAAGGAAGAGGGAGTTTGTTTAAAACTGTGTGAGCAGAGCAGTATTCACTGGCCAGACTTTCTTCTTTGCAAGTGAGTGATCGGGCAAGAGCACTGAGTATGGAAGGAGCACTGGGACTGGAGAAAAACAGGGTAATCAAGCATTTCTACCATTTGGTTGTTCTCAGCTACTGGAGTGGCCCTTTGGGCACCATACAGCCAGGACATAAAAGATATATGTTGGGAGTTGGTCTGATCCATGGCAGAGCATAAGATTTAGGAGGTCATGGAAGCAGAGTACAGCCATTTTCCTTAAATATCCTCTCTTAAAAAGTAGTAATCTCAAGTCACCAGGCTCTCAGAAATGAGAGCAAGTCCAGAGAAGGGCAATGAAGCTGATGAAGGGTCTACAGGGTAAGTCCTGTGAGGAGCAGCTGAGGGACCTGGGGTTGTTTAATCTGGAAGAAAAGGAGGCTCAGGTGTGGCCTTATCACTCTCTACAACCACCTGAAAGGAGGTGGTACCAGGTGGGAGCTAGTCTCTTCTCCCAGGTAACCAGCAACAGGATGAGAGGACATAGTCTTAACCTGTGCCAGGGGAGGTTTGGGTTTGGCATCAGGAGGAATTTCTTCATGGAAAGGGTTGTTAATCATAGGAATGGACTGCCCAGGCAGTGGCAGAGTCACCATCCTTGGAGGTGTTCAAGAAATGACCAGACATGGTGCTTAGTGCCATGTTCTAGTTGACAAGGTGATCAGTCAAAAGCTGGACTAGATGATCTTGGAGGTCTTTTCCAATGTATATGATTCTGTGATTCTGTATTAGTGTCAGCCAGAGACTGAAACTTCCCTCAGTGGAGCTGCAGGACTTAGGTATGAGAGATCAAACACTTTCAACTTCTATATGCAATCAGAAAGTTCTCAGTTTCTTGCAATTTCTCCTTCTAGGTTGTGACAGAATAATCCCTCTGTTTTTTCCAGATCGCTGTGAATTTGCAGCCATCAACCATAATTTCCAAATCTGGCTCTGTTAAACATTCCATGAATAAACAATACTTAAAAATTACTAACCAGAATGCTAAACAGCAGTGCATATTCCAACCTTGAGTAATTACATCCTCATACTGTGTACAGTTAGAACAGTAAAAAGGTATGCACATAGATGTTGTAAACAGTAATACCTGTTAGCTTCTCATTATCAAGTCCTGGAATTCCAGTTACTATATTTGCATTTTTTCTGATTACTTCCAAGTCCCTCTACAAATCCTATACAATTATTGCTTTTACTCTTGTTTTATTTCCTGCTTTATTCTGAGGCTGGCTTTATAGTTCTGTCCCCATAAGTTGTGGAATGGCTCTAAATCAAACATGTAATATTTCACTTAAATGACCTGAAGATGGGTTTATCTGTTTCTCCAGGTGGCCTAATAAATAAAGACCTTTCATCACATAGATGCTTATCACAGCTGTAACCATGCTATTTCTCCAGTCTTCAGTATAAAATCTGTTGTAAGTCATAGTTAATTTACATTAACATCCATGGATGTTGATTCCTTAAGATTGCTGTCTTCCAAGCTTATTATTGTATATACAAATGTGCAGACACAGTTCAACCTAAAGGGCTGTTGATACTGACTCATCTTTATTCAAACATTTCTTGCTCATCCTTGAACATTTCAAACACATGCAGCTCTCCACAGTTCCTGTAGTTTGCAGGGCTGTTCAGGATACACATGCATATAGTATGCATTTCAGCATATTTGGAGTTTTCAGTGAGGGCTGAAAGTATTAATATTTGTAGAATTGACTGTGTATGTAACTTAGGAATCTTTGAGGTAGTGCTAAATGAGCTAGCGGAGATACTGATAGGAATAAGGAATTTTCCTTAGCTTTGCTAAAGCTTCTTTAATGTTATCTGGCAGCCACATTGTTCACATGCCTTTGCTGACCCTTAACTCTGTATTTCATTCATTCTCATGGAGAATGACTTTAACTTTTATTAAATTTTCCATCATCACTGGATTAAATGTATGCTTTGACAGTCTGCTTCAGGTTTGGGCAGGAGAGAGATTTAACTTCCTGGGGATGTGTTAGGGCATGGCTGACATTGGCTGTCAAAAGCAAAGCATCCAGGTCAGGAGAGCAAAACCTCTTTTTTTTTTTTTTTTTTTTTTTTTTTAATCAAGTCAAAAAATGCACTTGGATGCACTTGGGCAGTTTGAGGAGGAAAATCCCCCCCCCCCTTTCAATCTGTTGTTCAGCCTGTCTTCCTCCTTGTAAAACCTTTAAAAAGGAATGTCTGTGTTGCATCAACTGTTGTTGTTTCCAGTTTCTCCTATGCACTGCTTCTAGACCACACGTCGCAACACTGACAGCACCTGTTCAGGTACTAAAACAGCAAGGTGTGGGCTGGCTGCAGGGACAGGAGTCTCAGCACAGTCCTTCAGTCCAGGTCCTTAGCTCTGCTAATGAGTAACTGGGATATAAGGTTAAGCAAGTCTCTGTATGCATCTGATTTACCCTGCTTGTAGATAAGGATGATAGTGCCAACCTGACACTTCCAAAGTGCTTCAATAGCTACTGTGTGAATGGTTTTTGTATCAATGTTGCAAAGTACCTATTTAAATGATTGTTAGAGGAAAGCATCAGTTTTTCTTTTACATATAAAGCTCACAGCCAGATTTTACTAGAGATATTTGAAGTCTTAAGGAAAATAGGCTACGCGATATTTTACTATGGAGAGACTGGACTTCAATAAAAATATTTTCTTTGTAATGGTCTCTAGAAACAACATACTTGTCCTGTTCATAAATTAATTATTTCACCCCTCCTTTCTGCTTCATTGCCTACTACAGAAAGGTATAGGCCATCTGGAAAACAAGAACATCAAATTCACCATTTATAAGGCTTGGGTATTTCATTTGCCTTCCACCTTCAATTCTACTATGTAAATGATTTCTGACATCCTCAGCAACGAATAAAAAAGCAAAATTTACTTTGTATTATCCAATACAAGGAACTACACATCTGCTGAATTTCAGTAGCAATGATCACGCAAATCTAAGTGCAGAAGGAAATCACAGCTTTGCTTGCTGGTGAAACAAAGAAAGTTTAACCTTACTGTGTAATTTGGAGGCAAAATTCAGAATTGCATTTTCAGCTCTATATTTAATTTTAGAAAGGAACAATGGAGGTCCAAACTTAGAAGGCTGCCTGGCCCAACATGGTGTTTCTGTCCCCTCAACTCTTTTGCATAGCTCATACATATGTACAACACAAGAGCCGAGATGAAAACCCTTTTTTAACATTGTCAAAATAGTATTTTTTGAATGTAAAAACTAGTCTTCTTTGGAGAGCACATACACAAAAAGTATACAAGTAATTTCAGTTGGAATAATTGTAATCTAGAATACAATAATGCTTTATCTGTTTGACAGTGATGAATTAAATAACATAACAGCATACACAGTGATGAATTCTTAGGGGACAGTAAAAAATCTTAAGGTATTATGAGAGCCTTTTCATTGCAATTTTCCTAAAGCCCCTAATTTGGCTTCATTTCTTTTTTTAGATTTTCATGCAGTCATCATCTTTGACACAATTTTTGAAAATGTCCTACAGACAGGGTGTTAGGTGTTTCTGTTCAACTGCGCTGAATTTTAAAGGATTTCTTTTAAGGTAGCATTTCCAGTTTGGACTTCTGTTGTGTTTAAAAATAAAATATGGAAGATATGCCTCTACTCTTTCACAAATGGTAAGTCAGATAACTCAAGGTGGCCCATTTGAAATGCAGCAAGGTAACAACAGCCCACATTAAGAGCACAGTCAGGCCTGCTATACTTATTGAAATCAAGGAATGTCATTTATACTTATTACTGCTTACTGGAATGAATTTACTGCATCTAAAATTCATTGTTTAACATGAGTTATCTGTAACCTGGCTTAGAAAAGCACCATTGTTCTCTTAAGGGCAAAATATTAAAAAAAAACTTGTTTGTTTATTACATGAGAAGCGGTCTGCAGTTCAGATAAGAAACTAAAACAATAAATGCAATTATCCAACTACGATTTAAATTAACATTATTCATTCTGGCTGCTCTGTATATCCATGACCTTTACAAGCCTTTATTTATCACAAATAACAAAAAACTTAAACAGCTAATTTTGCAGGAGTCAACACTGATGTATTACTGATCATTTCTCATTTTAAATGATTGTGCTATCTCCTTAATTAAAAAAATCTCTGCTGTACATGGGAGAGTTTTTATCATGTAAAAGGATTTCTGATGGTCATTAGGGATCAAAATACATTCTTCCTCTAAGACTCAATCACATTTAGTTAGCACATCTGGGTTATAAAGTCATTTCACGTGAAAGAGGATAATATCACCAGAACACACTTGAGCAATTTATTGGGATCCAGATCCCCATTCTACCCTCACACTATATTCATTTATGAGTAAGATGGTTTTTTCTCATGGATTGTCCTGAGTATTTCTGTGATGGGACAAGATAAAACCTCACTGGATAATGCAATATACCTTAGACACACAGTTCACTGTGCCTAAACCTTGTGCTGTGACTTCATCCATCACCCTGTATGTGTCCCTATGATCCATCTCTATCATTGTTCTGCTGCCATGCAACCACCTTCTCCTTCATCATGAAGGAATTGCTGTCACTCTCTGTCAACTTTTCCTATAGCTGAAGTGAATGGAAGGTGACCATGCTCACTGTGCTGTACATTTCTGGTCCCTCGGCCCACAGACCCAGTTCTGTGGTCTCCGAGAATAGGCACAAGGAACTCTGCACTCTGTGTTGGCTCTGTGACAAACAGCCTATGAACCCTTAGTAGCCCTTTATCCTAGCACTGTCAAAACAGATTTTTAACAAGCAAAGGCCCAAGACATTTGTATAGTTCCCTGTGTGCCAGCCAATGTAATCCACAAGTCAGTGTCTAACTCTGAACTGGGAGACTGCCAGAGGACGCTAGTTCCATTTTGTGTTAAAATCTTGATTTTGTTTCCATTAGAGTGAAAGCATTTTTTGCATGTTTGCAGAAAGTTTTTGTAGAAATAGAAACCAGAATTTGAGTACACTAAACTAGACTACACTGGATGTGATGGACATGGTCATGCTCTGTTGCCCAGTGGTACGTGATTTGGCTTGAAATTAAAAGACTCAGCAGGAAAATCAACACCATGATAATATAGAGGATCAACCTCTGAAACTGAGGCCTAATGCTAGTTCCCTCCTTAAAGATTGACTTGAATCTGAAAGAAACATCATCCCTACCACCTGTCCCCCTTACAAGACAGGGGTCTCCCAGTAGCCATTACCCTTCAGAGCCCTTTTCTGAATGTGGAGCATCAGCCCATTCAGAAGGAGAGGTCTGTGCCAGGCAGACTGCTGGGCTGTTCCAGCCTGGCATGTGTTCGTGTGGGCAGTCAGGACCCAAATGGATAAACCCATTCTCTGCTCATGGAAATGCCCAAATCATTTGCTTTCTTGAGTTATTGCAAGCAGTAAAAGTGGCTATGTGGATTTTTTTTTCTCTCTCTCTGTTGAAATTTTCTCCTGTTTTTTTTCAAAAACCTCCCAATTCTGTGAAGAAATAAGCATTTCTATCTTCTGATTTTTTACAGTTGTGGCCAAAGTAGAAGACTCTCGCCCAATGCAGAGACCCCCAAGAAGGCCACGGAAACCCAAGACATTAAATAATCCAGAAGACTCCACCTACTACACTCTAATACATGTGAGTTTAAGAAGCTTTTGTAGGTTAAAACTGCCAGATATTTCCCGCCTAAACCATCTTTCTAATTGTCCAATTCCCTATATTCTTTTCTAATGCAGCATAAAAGCTGTGTCCTGCTGAGAAGAGGCAGGCCACGAACTTCACATTTCAAACGAGGCTTGAAATTGAAGTTCAGAGTTACTCTGACTGAGGACCCTTGTCAGACCAATATCTACTTTTGTACCTAAACATACATACTTTCATTATATGCATAAGCAGCATTTGCATTTTCAATATCCAAATCCAGTGCCCTGTCTCCATAGTTTCTTTGTAAGTCACAGGAGAGAAACAGGAGAGTCACAGGTTCGTTGGGAGAGCTATTTTGAGCATCTAAATTAGTGCTTGATCTTGCAGAGAAAGCAAATACTAAAATAAGCTGTATTAGTATGCACACTGTAACTTCCTTTACAAATGTGTCAGATTGTGATTATGAAGGAATTGGCAAATACCAACAGCTCAGGAGACTAATGGATTTGAGTGTGTCTATATATAGCCTTTGGTCCAAGTTCAGATACCAAGTGCTGCATTCTACTCTTGACTTTAGTGCCCTTAAATATATCAAAAAAAGGCAAGAAAGTAAGCAGAAAGAGAGAAAATGTAAAAGCAGCTCAGAAAGCATTTCCAACAAAAAAGCAATTAAACTGATTTGCTCCAGGTGCCCGTATCTTAGTGACCTATTTTAGCAGCCAGTGAGAACCCAGCTAATAAACTAACCGTAGCAATTGCTTCTCCTTTCAACAGAAGGTGTCACCAGGGCCTTCAGGGACAGTTGTGTCTGGCATACAAAAAAAGACAAATATGGTTATGTTTTATTCTGGAGGCTTTGAAATAACACAGCTTTCCAACAGTGATATTTTAAAAAGAAATTGCATTCTTAAAAATAAATTCGCATGTAAGAATAAAATTTGTTTTGTTAAAGCAAGATTGGTAAGATAAAGGAATGAAATGAAAGGCATGACAGAGAATTCTATACCAGGAAATTTCTGAGGAAAAGGGTAATTCTGAAGTAAATGCCTGTTTAGAAAGCCGAGACCATAGAACCAGGAACATAGTATTTTCTGAAAGGTAATTTGTTACATGGCCAGCTCATATCAGAAAACAGCCATCACATCAGTGCAAAAAAAACCTGCAGTAATGCCAGGAAATTTTTTATCATTTTTTTAGCAGCAGTTTTTCAAGATATTAATCAATATTCCCTTCAATTAGTTGTATTTTCAAGAGGATGTGAAAAAGAGAAACCTGTCTTTCTGGCATTAAGTTCACTGGTCAGGGAAAGGTTCAACATAAATATCTATACACTGAAGATTAGAAAGGAGACCTACCAGTTCTTAAAATTCTTAGATCTTAGGTAAGTCATTGAGCTCTAGATGGTGGTCAGCTTTAGGGGTAGTCAGTTTTCCCAGCTATCATGGATTTTCTACCTTATTAAAAATCTCTGTCACCTACAGGTATTCACAGATTATTATCAAGCCCAGATCACCTGAAAGTGAAAGCAAACAATACGAGTACATTTTTAGAAAAATTTTCTCTCTCTTCTGCAAAACCAGATATTTCTCAGATCATGTTACAGATATTAATTAGACACCTCCCATTCTCACTCATGTCCTTGCATATCAAATGAACTAAAGGGGTGCACAGGTATAAATGAAGCCTGACAATAGCCCATTGTTCATATAAGGCACTACAAGTTTATTTTGGGATATATTTTTTTCAATCACCCTATTATTTTGAAATTATATGTCATGTTCATTTGCTTGCATACTGAAGTCCATCAGGATTTCTGATTCTCAGTGACTTTATAGTCACTAATTCTAATGAGTTTTCACTCATTTGCAAAAAAACACAATTAAGAGCACTTGCATTAAAAATACTGCCTTTCAAGTGTGATGAGTTAAGTGCTGCAACATACTGTCATTTTGGGTGTAGGGACAGAAATGTATTAGAGAAAAGACATTATTCACATTCCCTATAAATCTTCTCTCTTCTATATTTCTAGATATCTTGTGTCCTAAGGGTACTTTTGCCACCTAGTATACTATTTTTTAATTGGGCCTTTGTCTACTAAAACCTGTGACAAGACTACATTGGCATTAATGAGAATAGGATTATGTCTACTCACACTGTGTTCCCTCTATTCATGGAAATTCTCTTGGCATCACAGTAAATTTGCCTCAGGAAGATTGTGTTGTCAACTTCATTAAAACATCTATAGCTATTTGAAAGTTTTAGATCTCCTTTTTCTGTTCTGATCATGATTAATTTAGCTTTTTTTTTCACAGTATGGCAACTGAACTTTGGGAGAAACAAAGCTAATCCCATTCTCAGTCTCAAACGTTCTGAAAAGAGATTTTTCTGGGACACTTACTCAGCATTTTAGATTCTCTATATTTTCTTTTAATCAAAAATATACAACACTCTCCTACCTAATGCTGATGAATTGTATCTTTGCATAAGCTTTCCTTTTAGTATTTTTAATTACTTTTTATTTTCTTAGAAATCAATACAAGATGAAAAACGGAAACCAAGAAAAGAAAGGTAATTTTTTTCATTATCTTACTATTGTCCTTTAATACCCTAGGATAGTTTTTAGCTGTATTTCAACCAGGAGAACAAGGCATTGAAAAAAGAAAAGTAATTTGGTGATTCACAGGAAGAACATTGTATACAAAGCTAAAATACACAATTTTCAACTATTAAAATCCATTATAGAATTCAGTCCTTCAGTTTTAGTAAAACATGGACCTTTACCATGGCAACACAAGCATTCTAATAAGTTAAGGTCCACATCAAAGATAGTTCTGACACAGAAAATAATTGAAGGTGCTTAAAATTGCAGTCAAAGCAAATGAGCAATCAGTTTTTTTATGTTAGCAAAAATACAAAGACTGTTAAAATTCTCTCCTAAAAATATATGACTGTTTGGAAATAATAATAAAATTAAAACAAGAATTATTAATAATGGGTAAAGAAGAGTAGCCCTTGAAACTTCAAACATAGGTGTTTTCTTCGCAGTGTAACTAACCTATTTCCATGGATCTCTGCAGAAAAAAGGAAGCGATTGGTATATTCTGCCCTTCTGTATCTTGGATCCTTATGTGTCCTGTAGACGTGGTTCACAGCTCCTGACATACATCATAGCTTTATTTTATTTCTGTTTCTGTACTTAAGCTTTTTTGGTGCCCCCTGAGTGACACTGCTGTGGCACCACAGCGTGCATGGGATGGCAGCCTGCTCAAAGATGCAAGATGAAAGGGCTCTTTGCGCTGTCCTTGGCTGAGGTTGCAGAATACAAACACCATAGCTAAAATCTGTGTCTTAAAGGATGTTACATGACATTAAAGGCATATAAAATGTGCTCAGGGCATCTAGCTTCATTCAACCACAGTTTAAATTGCACTTGACCATGGCACAGCTTAAGGGATTGACCTTATGTCCATGTCCCCCATGTCTGGACTCTTCCAGCTTTTTTTCTGATGTCATTTGGAGCCTGAAAAAATTTCACATCTATTGACTCCAGTTTAGCAAAAAAAACCCCAAAAAACCACAAACAACCAAAACCAAAACAAAACAAAATTAAAACCCACCAAAATCTAGTGTTTTCTCTCTTTGGCCTCAGTTAGGTTTCACTCATCTTAAATCTAGTTAACCACTTTCCTGACAGCATCTTCCTTCATATGCTGACTCTGTATCATTGCAATTGAAGAACATAGCAATTGAAATCAATGAATTATTTCTGGTTTCTACCAATTTGAGAATTGAATTCTGGACTTCTTTTTTCAGATTGCTTTTAGGATATTATTTTTTTTCCCTAGCCATTCTAAACTAGATGTCAGGATTGATTTTTTTCCTGTACATATAATAAGCTGGATAGCATTCACCTAACAAAATAAGAGACATTTGCATTATTGACATTTATACCTGAACTAGTTGCTTTAGACTCTCTTCTTGTAGTTAGAGAAAAAATAATAATCTTTAGGAAAATGATTCATCTCTTGCTCAAAGAGATATCTAAAATAGGTCAGATGAATTACACCATAAAAATGCTTTTCCACTGAGTATAATGGCAAATCCAAACAATTTCAGTCCTATATGTCTCCTTTATGGATATATAAAAGTATTTAGCATTTCAAAAATCTCAGTATCTGCATTTTATACAGCAGTCACGCTTCAGAAACTGATTTTTTGTGCCTATATATATTTTTCCTTAGATCCTCAACACAGAAATAGAACTGATAATTGTATTTGGTTACCTTGTTTTTGAATGTTGAGTGTAAAATTGAAAAGTGAAACTGTTAACTTTGTGTTCTTATTTACTGACAGTCTGAGCAAAGTGCTAGATTTAGATATCTACTACCAAGAAATTTCATCTACTGACTCCACCTCAAAGGACAGCAGTTCTACCACAAGAAGGAAGAGACACCCATGTGAGCGCAGGACTTCAATTTTAAGAACTACTGAGCGGTAATTCATACAAAATAGTAATAGGAAAAAATAAATGTTGTATACCCTTGCTGAGATATTCAAAATATTAATAAAAAGAAAAAAAGATACACTTTAAATTAGACATAAATCTATTCTTTTAGTCATGGAATCTTGCCAAATTAACTTGTAAAGTGTATAGCTGAAAATTTCCCATCTTCATACAGGAGAGATAAATGCCAGTGTGATTGGTGATCAGCCTACTTGCTAGTTTTTTGTGTCCCAAGGGCCAGATGAGATGGACAGACATTATGCTGATCTAAAGTCAAATTAAACTGAAGCAGAACCAAAACATTTATTTCTGATCAGTTAGGTTTTAAATAGGGTGGTCGTGCTCCAAACATTCTGCACATTTTCTGCAGGTAAGACTCCAACATGACTACCTCCTTTTCCTGCTCTCCTGTAAGCATGTGTGTCTATAGCCTGTGGTGCACCTCATCAAAGTGGACAGTCAGGAGAAAAACCCTAAAGGGAGGGTTCACTCAACCTCCTCTCTTCCCACGTAGACTTCATAGAGGGTGACCACTTCTGAGTGGAAGGAAATTCTCACTCTTGCCAATGCACTGACACACATTACACATACAAACACATATTTATATATCTTAATATATTTGTATATTCTTGTGTCTTTGTAAAGTTAAGAAAAACTTGGAAAATTATCTAGGTCAAAGGTTTAAGGGAAACACTAAGCATGGGATGATTGCTGATTTGAAAATGTATCTATATAATAGAGAAAATGTTTGTAGAACATTTAGAATGTAGAATGTTCATTTTGTGCCCATTACATATTTTATTTCTGGCCTTTTTTTAGGTAGGATCTAAATTAATTTTAGGAAGGTGTTGTGAAGGCATGGAATTAAAAATAATAACATCAGGGAATTACCGTAATGTTTACATTCCTTGGAACATGTTGCATTTCTAAGGTGGTTAATTACACCAAATCTGTCACCCTGAGGTCTAGTTTAGGTGAATGAGAGTTTTTTTAGTGAGCTTAGTAAAAGGAATTTACCTTTTACTGTGTGCTTCTCTGATTGCATCCTAATTAGCCATAGTGAAACAAAACCTATGTAACTTTTAAATTTAAACTGTTGTCTCAGAGGGCATATGAATACAATTAAAACATTTCTAAACTTCAGTATCTCTGGAATGGGGTCATCTGGATCTAAAAACTACAGCCATTTCAATCTAGAGAAGTGAAGTCTTATTTGGCAGTTTATCTTTGGCGCTGGTATAGGACCAGTGATGGAATGCATCTTTAGTGTAGAACACTACAATTTTTTGTAATTATTTCATTTTTTAAATAACTGAGTTTTATTTTTAATCTTGCTCCATTGTAACAGCTGGTGCCAGGTCACCATTCCAGCCTGTCAGAGGGACTTCCAAAATGCATCTTGCCATGTGAAAAAAAAAAAAAAAAAAAAAAAAAAATAGATGGACACTTACACTGAGCTCCACTGGCAGGTTAAGAACAGAGCAAACAAATTTATGCCAACCGAAAATCTGCTTCAGTAACCATCAGGCAGACACTACTGCGAAGGATCCCCATGTTCTCAATGTTTTTATGCCCTTTTATTATGTCCCCTTCATAGAAGAACATGTTGTTCTTCAGTGTTCATCTGCTTTTAGCATATATTGTGTTTGTTCCTAGGTGCCTGCTCTGTGCAGCACAGGAAGAGGCCTAGCAAAGTCAGTTGATTTCTTTCTTTCTCCTTTTATTTTTCTCCCACGAGGCTGGAGGTTAAGCAGTCGATTAGGAGTGTTTGCCAATGTAAATGTTTTGACTTTAATTTCTAAAACACTTCTGTGCTTAATCCCTAGGTCGAGGATTGCAGAAAGACCCCTGGAAGAGAGTAAAGCTGAAGATAATCCCTATGACTACAGACGACTGCTGCGGAAGACCTCACAGCGCCGGCGCCTTATCCAGCAGTTCTAGCTGCTGCTGCTGTTCCTGCTGCCATTTGGCTTTTATTAGCATAATTTTTTTTATCATTTTATACCATGTGCTTCCTTGGTTTTTTTTTTAAATCTTCAATGTTTCAAGTTTACAGTGTGTGTGTTCACGTGAATTTGAATTACTGTGGTTTACAGCCCAACACCATTGCAAAGGGACACTGTCAGTCACATATAATATTCTTAAAAAAAACCCTAATATAAAAATCAGCTTTCTTTTGGGTACCATTGCTACATCCTAAAATTATTAGACATTAAGTATCTTAAATCTAGTTTACTTTTGTCAGTGCATTTTTCTTTTTTTCATTTCATCACTCATCCAATTAAAATAATCATTTACTTCATAGTTCCCTAGATAAGCTTTAAAATTCCCATAAGCACCTTCAGAAAACATTAGTTATTGTTTCTAATAAATTGTTTTACATGAAAAAAAAATTACAAGAGCAACATAGGGGAATTTCTGCTCATTTTAGTTTACAATGCCTAAATTTTGGGATTACTTGTTTGTGGCAAGTGTCCCTCAAAAAAAAAATGAACACAAATGATTAATTGGATAGGATGCTATGGCAGTTTATTTCATTATTGACTTTGCTGTAAAACTAGTAGCCAGTTTTAAAGGTCAATATAGTGTGTATAATCTTTATGTTGGAGATGTCCATTTATGGGAAGTATATTCAGCCCTCTCCTCTGCCTCAGCTTTGTGACTAAGTGATGAACTTTAAATCGTGTTTGCTTTGTTCTCATTTGCATTAGATTTTTAGGAATCTTAATCTCTGGGGTGCCAAGAAAGGAATAGAATTACACTCTCTGGTTGATTGCTGCTGAAATGTAATGATCATTCTTAATCAGTTCCACTAGAAGTTTAGTGGAAATAATAGCAATAGCCACCGTGTTCAAATTCCCCCTGATTCTCTATTCAGAAGACCTTCTTTCACAGAAACCACACAGATAATTGCAGCACTTCCTTTCAGGATTCGTAATTGCATGTTCCCAGCTGCAAAGCAAGAGAAGGCAAATTTCATGATGCCAGCATAAAGGCTTGATCCTGCTCCCTTCCTTAGCTCTCCTAAACATGACAATTGGCAGCAGCCAGCCACAGGGAGGGGCTGGGTTTTGTCTGAATGGACACACACATTTGGCTCTTTTCCCAGAGACAGGTACCTATTGCTTCCTGATCTACAAATAGTTATAAGGCTGTGCACCAGATTAAAATTTACTGCAATGTAAAATTTTGCTATAAATTGTTAAATTTTGAAATCTGTTTAAAGTTGCTTTCTCATGTATTATTAAAACAGTAAAGTAAATAAAAATACACAAAGCAGTGATACAGTTGGCTGTGTCTGAATTACACCCAGAACTGATGAAATACTCTGGAGTGGGGCACGAGCGAGGCAGGGAAGGGCTCACAGCAGCCTCTGGCCGTGGAAAGCTGAGTTATTGTCTATGTAAAAGGCAATGTGATGCGGCAACTGAAGCAGACCTGTAATTTCACATGAAGAGGTGCCTAGACTGGTTCTCCTTTAGTTTCCCACCATGGCAGTGTTTTGAAAAACCAAGACATTTCTGTGAGGTCTCACGGGGGGACAGTCCTTGTAATCATGTGGGTGCATGCAGAAAGTGGAGAGATTCCCTCCCAGAACACAGCGTGGGAGCCCCAGGGCCTGGCTGCGAGGAGCGTGGGGTCCCTGCGTGACCAGGGCTCTCCGGCAGAGCCAGATCCTGGCCTGGCGTGTTCCCGTCTGCCTCCCTCCAAGGTTAGGGCTTGAAATCCGTCCTGTGTCGGAGGAGAGGCAGCAGCGGTAGGGAAGGGCTCCCGCGGAGACCCGGCTGGGTGGAGAGGGAGATCTGCTTGGCTTCAGAAACGACGTCGTGGAAGGAAAGGCTAAGGCTGTTTTCCTGCTCTTCCAGTCTGGCCTCAGAGACCTGCAGCCTCCACGGGACTGGAGCGAGAAGAGCGGCTCCACCAGGGTCTCCATCCCGGGAGGTTCCGAGGAT
>NW_021940535.1:39146154-39348307 GCF_001715985.3 Manacus vitellinus
GGCGGGGCAGGGGGTTTCTGGGGAGCGGTGCCCGGTGTCGGACTAGATGCCCCCGGTCCGCGCCCGCCCCCAAGGATCCTCCGCTCCATTTTCTCTTGCAGCCAGAGCCTGGTGTCAGGTTGCCCAGAAGTTCACGGGAGGGATCGGAAACAAACTCTGCGGTAAGGGCAGGGAGGCGACGGCAGCTCCCTGGGAGCGCCGCGGGAACTACCCCGGGGCGGGGGGGGAGGGGACGGGGTTGATGCCGCGGTGCTGAGGCCGTGTGTCCGTGTCGCTGTCAAGCCCTGCTCTACGGAGATGCCGAGAAGCCCGTGGAAACCGGCGCCAGGGCAGCATCCCCCGGGGTAGCGGAGCCGCGGCTGGCCTGTACCTGCGACAAAAAACCCTGCGCCTGCCAAAAAGCGGAGGTGAATTACGCCTTTCTGCACTCAACAGGTAACGGCGCTCCCGGGCCACGCTGCTTCTCTAAAACTAACGAAAAAACCCGGGGATTCGGTCAGGAAATCGTCTCCGCACGCGTTGCGCGGAGGCGGGGGAGCCCGGCGGTGCGCGGTGGAGCTCCGCGCCCTCTGCCTCGGCCCCCTCCGGCGCCGGGCGTTTCGCAGATCTGCCAAAAAGCAGCCAAATAACAAAAAATCCCGAAAAAAACCCCAAAGCAGTATAATCCCGCGTGCTGGAACCTACAGCTTTCTCTAAGGAGAACTGACAGTAGCGACCTTTCCTTTGAAGATCTTGCGATGTAATTAAGATTTGACGGGAGGAGGGAGAAAGAGCGCTCTCTCGTTTGTTTCAATTCGAGATATTTTTGTACTTCATCTTTTCTGACCTTGGAGGTAGCGTCTCCGCTACTGAGTAGATTCCAGCTCCCCGCAGACGTGCGCTAGCCAGGAACTCTTTCGTTTGCTCGGCAGCCCGGGACACGCTCTGCTCGCCTGGCCCCGCCGGGGAGGGCTGCTGGTGCTGCTGTTTGCCTGACCGCCCCCGGGGCACCCCAAATTAGGGGCTTCCACTACAGTCCTGCTCTGAGTGAGCCATGGCGCTTAAACAAAAGCTTTGTGTACACCGAGAGACTGTGCGGCATTGCCTCAGAAAAAGGCATTAAATTATCAACAAGTTACTTACATAGGAGAGTCTCCACAAAGGTATTTTATTGCAAGGCAAACGGCAGTTTTTAGGGTGCTTCTTCTAGCGTTTGTTGCTCAATCTTTATTTTTCCTGAGGTTCGTTTTCCGTTTTTTCTTGTTTATCTGCTCTCTCTCATTGTCTTAAAAATTGGTCCGAAATACACTGTGGCCAAAATTTGTTATTTTAAATAAAATATTAAATCCTAAGTGTTATCTTTCAGAACATTCCTTAAAATACAGCCTTAGCAATTTATTTATTAAATGAAAACAAAACCTATTTGTATTCAACACAGTGAAAAGATTTTCTAAACGTAAATAGGAGAAACCTTTGTCCAAAATCTGTGTATGTGGTTGTAAAACGAAGTTAACTTTTAAATTTCTCCATTCCCAGATCTTCTGCCGACATGCAACGGAGAAATAACAACTATGTCTTTCCTACAAGACGTTGTGGACATTTTACTTCAGTATGTGGTGAAAAGTTTTGATAGATCGACAAAAGTTATTGATTTTCATTACCCAAATGAGCTGCTCCAGGAATATAACTGGGAACTGGCAGACCAGCCACAGACCTTGGAAGAAATTTTATTGAACTGCAGAACAACACTGAAATATGCAATTAAAACAGGTAATAGCCATGCTCATTTTCTACCCTGTATGGTCTCATCCATTGATTAAAGGCGCCATTTTATTTTAGCTTGAAATGTTAAAGATTGAAGCAGCAACTGTATTTTGTCGGTTCCAGGCAATTTCTGGCGGCGACAGAAATCGTTTTCCAAAATGATAAAACACTCCAGCAGCCCCATCTCTGTAGCTGTCAGTGCAGCCTCGCACACCCTTTCCGATTTAAGATTAATGTGTCTGTGCGTCGGAGTTGCCGAGTGTGCCGCTGAGCGACCTTTGCACCACCCTCGCCACTTTCCGCTGTTCCTTCTCATCCATTTCACGTGTGATGCCCCGGGAGTCGCCTCTCCTTCCCCTGCAGACCCGGGGTGCGGCGGCCGCAGAGCTCGGCGCAGCCGGGAGTAGGGCGAGGAGGGGTCGTCCCTGCGTGGGGGGCAACAGGGACCAGCCCATTTAACAGCCAAAATCGCAATAAATATGCTGTCAATGGGAGCTCTGAGCAGCCATTTGCTGTGTCTCCCTTTACCTGCAGGACATAAAAATAAGAGAATTTAACAGAATATTGAGGGATTTGTCCCAACTTTAGGCTCAAGCAATAAAACCGAGGCCGGAATTGTTTTAATAGCCATTTGTTGTTGTTTTCCACTGGGGAGAGCAGGGATAGGTTGACTTCTGCCTGCCTAGGACCCCACGTTAGTGGTTAGTCGTGCCCCCCCTGCGGGCTTCGTGGCGGGGAGGCGGCGTGGGGCGACCCCAGGCATGGGCAAGCGCCCGGCTCTGCTTAGGGGCCACCTTAAATAAACGGCGGCGGAGAGGGCAGAAAGCGGAGCCGCAATTACGGCTGTCATTGGGAAATAATGTGGAGTCCGGGGAGCTCTTAGTGGGAATTTGAATTACTGAGAAATTGCTTAAAAATAAATTTGTAGCAGTTACTGAAAGAGACAAAAGGCTTATTTGAGACTAGAGGTTGAGGGGAAGACAAAAAACGGGTTTTGTCACCTTTTGAGAACAGAACAGACCGACCCAGGTAAAGATTATGAGGGATCTGTGTAATCCTCGTTTAGAGGTGGAAATGACCAGCTGCATGTTTTGATGCATGGGTGGGGAGCTGTCAAAACGCCTGTAAAATGTTGGAATAAACAGATAGATGATGTCCACAGGAACAAAGTCGATCAGTCCAGTGATCCATGTTATGTATCTGGGTAGGTCATAGGAAACATGTTTGCACAGAATGGTGTAAAACGTGGGATCTGTGATTCTGGGAAATAAAATATAGGGTTTCTTAGGCGATTTTCGTTAATTGTTTTTTGTTATAGCCTGTTTTCACGTAACAGACCTATTTAATTTTGTGCATCTAAAAAATACCTTTTAAAACAATGTTACCATTTCTCTTCCTCACCCTAAATAGCTGAGGCTTTCCCTGCTTGGCATTTTAATTTTTTTTTTAACGAAGATAATGCTTTTGAGGTCTGAAAATGGGTGCTGGGGAGGGGGGTTGTGTGAAATGCAGCGGCGTAATGGGGTTCAGTCAAGGGGTGCAGAGCCACCTCATTTGGCTGCTGCTGCTCATCAGCATCCTGGGGTGTTAGCCCCAACCGGGGGGGCCTCATGAAATGCATGGGATTTACACCTGGAGCCCTTCGGCATGTGCTTCAGAGTAAAACACTGGAATTACCCTCAGAGGAAGGATAGTGTGGTGAGGTTTTTGGCAGTGGGGTCTGTCTCCATTCCTGTCGCAGGAGCCCTTTGGACACGGCCCCTCCTGGGCTGTGTTTGGCTTCAGGGGCCCAGGATGCTGATTGTAAAATAAACTGTATTGCTTAGATTAGCCTCACAGCTGGATCCCCAGGTCCAGGGATTCGAGGAGGCAGATGGCTGATTTTTCATCTAAGGGGCAGGTGTCGGTTGCTCCAGGTGTTGTCTGCATGCCACTGTTTGCTGGGGTGCTCAGGGGAACCACACTTTCTGCCCCTTTGCTAGCAGAGACAGAATTCTTGCTGAGAGAATACAAAAGTGACTGCGAAAGCAAGGAAAGATGGATGCAGAATTCAGTTACTGTGCAGTGCAATTGAAATTGAATGGAGTAATTGAAATACAAGTGTTTAAAAATGGCTTGGAAACCCCAGGAAGGGTGCAAGAAGCTGGTGCTGGTCCAGCTTTGCCCCCTGGCAGGCCCTGATGCTGGCCATGCATGCAGTGAGGCTGTGAGCAAGGCCAGGCTCAGTGCTGCCAGCCGTGCCTTTATCTGTGCTGTCTAGCCATGCCTGGCCCTTCTCATCCTTCCTCGTGGAGGCTGTGTGTTCATGCTGGGCATGCCCATGCCTCAGACAAAGTGCAAGCCAGGTGTATGTTTGAGAGGGTGCACAGGGCAAAGGCACACCCTCAGTAGGGAAAGACCGGCCCTGGGGTGTCCCTGTGCCTTGGCCCTGGTTCTTGGCAATCATGTCCCAATTTACTCAGGGATATCTGTGAACACATTGTATACTGCTAAACCAAGCAGCAAGCACTAATCTCCTACTTTCACCTCTCTCCCTCGCACCCTGTCAGTCTCTTTCCCAGTCACCTCTTTGTTCAGTGACAACCGCAACAAAAGATGTGCATTTCAGGCAGACAGCACCTGGGTAGTGATTTTTGAGCATCTCTCACAGAGTGTTCTTACCTTGCCAGTGGAGTCTGTATTTTAAGCAAAGCCACAATTTTCCATGCCCATCTAGCCAAGGGAAGAGAGCTCACTCACATATACGGGTGTCACATGGACAGACAAACCATTGCAGCTGGGGCTGGGGGCAGTTGGGGCAGTACATTCTGTGCCCTTATGTATTACAGTCGTGCTGCAGAAGGGAAGGGCATCGTCGAGCGGAGGGAGCTGTGTCACAAGTGTGGGTGCTGGGGGCTTGCCCAGCAGCAGCAGCAGCTCCTGCTCTCTCTGTACTGACGTCTCGACACAGCGCTGCTCCCCCCAGCTCGCTCGCTCCAGGGCACCGCTGCCCGGCCTCCGCGTGCAGCCGGCCCTGTCCCTGCGGCGGTTCCCAAAGCAGGTGGGTTGCTGTGAGGTTCGCTTGAAGAAACAGGCAGTGACAACAGGGCTGTCGCCTGGGGGTGGGTATGGGGCTGACAGAGAGCCGCTGAGACACTGCAGATGCAGATACGAATTCTGCTATTCCCCAGCTTTTCAGTGTGGATTTATTTCCAAAGCAGGAGTTTTTGTAGCCTTTTTGAGCCTTCCTGTAGCCCAGATCCGGTAAAGGCTTTTAGCTCCTAATTTTTTGTTGCTTTCTGGTGAAATTTGGGAACCAGCTTGGAGCCAGCTGTGACACTGAACTTGAGTTATAAATACAGAAATCTCCAAAAATCCCATCATCAGGGGAGATACGGTTCTCTGCAGGCCAAGCCCGTCACGGGATCACCGAGGCTGTGGTGGCATTGGTGGGGTGCATGGGTGCCTTAGGTCCATCAACCCCACTTAAGAGCAAGGGCCAGATCCTGTGCATTCTGCTGGATCTCAGCATCATTCCTCGGTGCCTCAGGGACTTTGGCTGCCTGTTGTTGGCAGCACAGACCAGGGGAAGGTGGTAGTTCCTATCTCTGGTGGGGAGAGCTCAGTGCAAAACATGATCAGGCTTGAATGGCTGTGGCAAAGGGCTGGTCTCAGGTTAAGGGCACAGTGGAATTTGCATGTGTGTGTGTCCCCTGCCCCATATCCTCAGCTCTGGTCTGCCCACTCAGCTCAGCCTGATTACTCTGCCTTTGTGTGCTGCAGGGTGGGAGCTGGGGAGCAATCCCCTGTGCTGTTCTGCCAGCCATGTGTCCCTGCCTGATAAGGGGCCACAGGAGACTGAAGATAAGTTTTCTCTCAGTGCTGCGTCTGCATTTCCTCAATCATCTTGCTCTATCTTTTGTTTTCTCTGATGGCAATAACAGTTCATCATCTAGGGGTCAGGACAGGTGTTTTCCAAGCAGAGGCTGCCGTCCTTTGAGTCAGATGGCATTTAAGTAATTGTGAACCATCTATAATTTGTACCGGTAATTATGCCACTTATCAGGGGCTTGTGGGAAGTGACCAGTAAAAATGGAGTTTTAATAGTTTCTGGGTTTAATGGCTCTGGGCACATTTTTAAGAAAAATCTCTAGCAGGACTTTAGAAAAAAAAATCAGGAGCCAATTAGATTAACTAGGTATGTGGACTATCAGCTCATTGAATATATTCTTGTGCATCAGTCTGCTGGGGCAGCAGTGCTGGTTTTCTTGGGGTTTATTTAAAATCACAATAGCAGGTAGCCAGGCTATTTGTAATAGCACTCTGACAGGGAAAAAATGACAAGGACCACCACCTTCCCTGCCATCTTCATACAATCATCAACCATTGAGTCATGTGCAAAGCAGTCACCAAAATACTCCATTTTCTCATTTCGCCCTGTCTATTACAATCATTAGCCATTCATCACTGATGTTATATGTACTGGCAAGCTCTTCAGATGGTGTCTCGTGCGTGCCTTTCAAACCTAGTCAGGCAAAACCATATCCAGTGACAACATGTGACACACTAACGGGAGCAAACAGCTATTTTTGTGAGGCAGCAATGTGCTAATTTTCAAGGCATATTGAAAGGATAATAGGGAATGTTGGAATTCATTATTCTGTGTTCAGTGTAATTACTCTGATTTTACTGAGTTTGGAATGAGAAAGAAGAGAAATCATCCTTCCTTTTCCAAGAAATGTATTTACTGCTGTTTGCTTTGTTTCATACCTTGAAAGTGCTTCCTTCTCTATAGAAATCCAGAGGTAAATACAATGTTCAGCACTGAATAGTTTCATTCAGAGTCATCAGCCTTTTGATAACATTTTCCATCTTGTGCAGGGCACCCTAGATATTTTAATCAACTTTCAACTGGATTGGACATGGTTGGATTGGCAGCAGACTGGCTGACATCAGCAGCAAATACTAATATGTAAGTAGCATATTTTTTTTCCATAATATTTAATATAATTTTACGGTTAAACTCTAAAATATTAATTGCTGTATCTGAATGAAAGAATAATTTTATGTTAAGACTGCTGGGAAAAACTTAATCTGCTTTTTAAATGGTTGCTACAGTTATTTACACAAAGACTTTCAACTTTGTCTTGTAGGCTGTCTTCTATAAAATTTCATCATACTAATACGATGTTGGTTTTGCTACCCCCAAAAATACGCAAAAAATACATATAGATTAGCATTTTGCATGCATAAATATGTAAAATGAAAGGTGTGCTAAGTGAACAATTGCATTCATGTAGAGGGGTTATGTACAATCCATACTCGGGGCATGTAGAGTTTTCTGTAAGAAAGAGATGCAGAATTTAAAGTGTGGAGTTTTCACTTTGGGACTAGGAAGCATTTTTGTGTACTTGATTAGCTTCATACACTGTCTTGTCATTATGAATAGGACTGAGGATGTGTGCTTTAGATGTGCACACGGGTTTATGCAAGGCGAAGGGCTGGCTCTGCCCAGCATCTCTTGAATTTAGGGCAAAGCCTTGAGCCTGGAAGAGGTGGGCAAGATTTTTTTCACTGAAGCGGGTGGAAATGGATTCTCAAGCACTCTCTGCATTTCTCCTTCTAGACATTTGATGTCCAATCCGAAGGAAGATTGTGGAAAGTATTGTCAAACAGAACTCTACCCAGTGCCAAATAGAGTATATTGTGGCTACAGTGTAATGTAATATTGCAAAAAGATGTACTAGTGTTGTAGATGAAAGCATTAAATATGGACATTACTACATTTCAGGTTCACCTATGAAATTGCTCCAGTGTTTGTACTTTTGGAATATGTCACACTAAGGAAAATGAGAGAGATGGTTGGCTGGCCAGGGGGCTGTGGCGATGGGATATTTTCACCTGGTACATAACATTTCAAGCTTTCTTTATTTTTCAGACTACGGTATATGACATCCCCTATAGCTAAAGAGTAAATATAATTAAATATGCATGTTTGAGAGGACACTTGCTAGTAACCACCAGTGGCCTCTTTGAGATAAAGTATTGCATGTTTATGAATTTCAGGGATCTGATTATGAGGGTCTGTTTGAGCAAATTGCACTGCATGATGAGCAGCTGTAATGGCACATGGGAAACATAATCAGAAGAGACATTTGCCTTGCAGTTTCGCTTTGCCCCCACTTCTTATGGATTACATGAAATAGAAAGACTATTGTATTAATAATGGAGGGAAGAAACACAACAAAGCTCTCCATCATCACAGGGGAAATTGAAGGAAACAGGGAAAGACGTAGCATCCCTTCCAGTAATTTTAGTGGAGTCAGTAGGACCCTGCCAACGGTAGAGTATGCTGTTAGCTTTCCATGTAAAGCCTGTTTTGCACACTGGGGTATTTGGGTGGCTTGTTAATCTGAGTGCTTAAAGGCTTAGAAACCTGGTTCTTTCAGGGCAAGTCAATAAGGCAAAAAAATTAGTGTTGAGTAATCATTGACTCAGACAAACACTACATTGTTAAGACTTTTTTATTTTTTAATCATTCCATTTAATCTTTTGATTTATACTCTTCATCACCTCCTCTCTTACTCTGGAATATCATGGCAAAAAACTTTGGCCTATCTGCCTCACAAAATTGCAAAATATTGAAAGAATTTACATTGGGCATAATGTCTTGGCTTGTCAAAAGAGAACAGACTGATAGCTGTTGTGGAAGGAGCCTTTCTGAAAAGAAAGTCCATTGACCTAATGAAGAGGGAAAGAGCACACTACTGAGCAAAGAAAAAGCCTCACTGATAACAGCGTAGGACATTCAGCTCTCCGAGGCCATCAAGGTCAGGCAAGGCTCATCTTCAGATTCTCACATCTGAGTGCACCTGTGGGAAGTGCTGTGGGATTTTTGTTCTTGCTGTTTCCACAGATGAGAAGAACTGACATTGCTTTTTGATGAGTTCTTATTTAAAGAGTGCTGAGAGCAAAAGCTCTGGCAGCTTTTACTGTAGTGCTTAGAGGTCCCCCCGAAAACCTTGGCCCCCATCACATCAGGCATCTAAACTTGTGTCACGAGCCCAGGACCTAAGTCAAAGCTTTTGGAAACTGAACAGTGGTTGGTTACTGAACAGTCCCTAACCTGACTTGATACAGCTGGTTTTAGTTCTTTACCTTGCAGGCTTGAGATGCAATAACCCCACAGGGCTGGTCAGGGACCTGAGAGAGAAGAGCAATAGCAACACTGCCCAGCCAGACCTCATGGGCACAGGCTGGGCATGGCAGCAGAGGTGAAAGGCTCAGTGCATGTCCCAGATCTACCTGCGTCTGGCAAACTCAGCTAGAGATAGTGTGAGTCAGGAAAGGTGTCCAGGGCCTCAGGAGGAACTGCTGGCCCTGCTGGGACTGTGATAGATCCCTGCCTGACCTGGGGCCAGGGTGTTGCTGGTGTGTCAGGTGCCAGAGCTCGCTTCCTTGTGCTGACAGTGGCATAGGGACGAGCTCTTTGCAGGCGTGTACTTGCACTGGCCGTTTGCAGGGCTGCCCCCTCTCATCCTTTCTTCCTCTTCCATTTCTGTTTTGTGCAAAGTGCATCTTTCTAATTCACTCTCTTAAGGCAGCAGTACTCAGTGTGCAGGTTCTGCTTTTTCAGGCAATAATAGAAATCATCTCCATGCTGTCTTCTCACTTCAAGCTGTCATGGCTTCAGCTGAAGACCTTACTGTTGCAAAGAAAAGGTTCTTGCTCTCTGCATTCTCTGGAATGAAATAAACAGTATCAATACATGCAAAGCATAAAGGCCTGATTATTTTCTTCAAATTCTGTAGGTGTGTTTTGTTGCCTGCACTTAACTCTGGATGTAAACACAGCTCCAAAATTAAAGGCAGAATGCAGGCTTATTAATAAGCTTAAGGTTAAACAACAAAGTAATAATAATAGGAAAGCCTGGTAGTGAAGAAATTTAACATTTCAGTCTTGATTCTTTTGACACCGAGCCAATGACTTTTGACAAGACAGGCCAAATTACTTTGACTTGGACACATTAGTTCAGTCACGTAACTCATCAACATGACATCTGCATTTTTTAGAGACATACCTGAGCAGTTCCTCCTAATCTCTCCATTTCTCGTTTTGTCATTTCTGAAAAGAAGGGTAGAAATACGTTCATATCTCTCAAGATAGTTGAAAAGGGAGGAAAACCTCCAATTTATACTGACCCCTCTGCCAGCGATGCCGTCTTTTGGTGGCATTTTCCCTTGGATTCACAGGAGGGCCAGTGAGGTCAGGGAAAGCCCAGAGCAGGGGCAGCCTCACTGCAAGAGCAGAGCAAGGATACTGATTAGAAATGAAGGGCACAGTTTCTGTGGGCTGTGGAACAGTGTATGTATCTCCAGTAAGATAAAAACAAATCTTACAAAAGTCAAAACAATGTTAAATTTGCCAGCACAGATAGTCGGCAGTGCTTCCTTCATCTGCTTAAAGGGTGGATTTTAGCTTTTCTTGATTTGGCTGTCCAAGAATTGGGTGTCTACCATGGGCTAGTTAAAGCAGCTCCCACATATTCAAGGGAGAGGGGTGGATGTGTCTGCAGAGCAAGTCATCCCGCCTGCTGCAATACAGTTACCAGAGGATGAGCTGAACCATCCTCTGGAGGTATACATCTTATGCTCTTCACTCCATTTTTAGATGGATTAATGTTGCATTAATTGAACTCTATCTTAGCAGCATTTCGACCCGTTCATTTCAAATCTTTGCTTTATATAAATATATATGCATAAACATCAATATGTAATCAATCTCTGTATATACATATATATACAGGATAAACCTGATGGATTTCATGTATACATGTCTCTGTGTGTGTGTGCTTGTGTGCATACATACGTAAAACTATTCAGCCTCAGGTACTGCATTATATTCCCATAGTGCTCATGCAGCATTAATGTAAAACCAAACATTGTTCCACTGTAGACACAGAAAGTCAGTTAGTAAAAATCTCAAAAAAAGGAAAAATTAAGTGCTTGTTTTTAATTTATGCATTGACAATTGAAATATGGGAACAGACCACTGCAGAATACCGTTTTGAAGTGGGTAAAATATCCATCTTGAAATGGGTATTTTTAAGTCAGTGTATGCCAGTGATTTTAAGGCAAGCGTTAGGGACATTCGACCTTTTCCCCTTGCTCCCATCTGAGGACATATAAAATGAAAAATAAGTGTTAGAATTACCCTTTTTCCTTTCTCTTCCTTCCCCTAACTCCTGTTATCCAGAAGATGGTGTCTGTTGGGACTCACTGGGTGGGTTTGTTCAAAGCTGGGGCATTAAACACCACCCTGATTTGGGAGGGGAGAGCACATATCAGGTTGCACTTGTTGGGTCATGTTGCCTTGTGGGGCATCTGCCTGGGAGGTGGAATAGAGTGGGGTTATGTGTTGATGGGGTATGGAAAGCTAAGACTGGGAACTAAAGGAGAGATTGTAGCAAGAATGAGGACGAATGGAAGCCCCAGTCATTTTTTGCCATAGTACTTTTTGTATAATTTGTTATTTGGGTGTAGTAGATCCTATTATTACACAGCCCAGCTATGAAGAGCATCAGGAATAAGAATCCATGGTTCTGCCATGAGGCAGAAACATTAGCATTAGAGTTAGATAAACTGTAGCAAGACTTGTCATTTTTTCTGAAATGATATTACAATGCATAGAAAAAGTAACAGTATATTACTGTGGACTCCAGGTGGTGCCATATCTAACATGTATGCTATGTTGATTGCACGTTTCAAGATGTTCCCAGAAGTTAAAGAAAAAGGAATGGCAGCTATTCCCAGACTGGTTGCCTTCACATCAGAACATGTATGTGTTTCTGTTTTTTCCTGTCTGTTACATCTGCTTGTATGAATTTATGATGAAGAAAATAGATGAACAGGAATTTGTAGCCAACTGTCTTCATTTCTGTTATTCTTTCACTGGGATTAAAACAGTGGGAAGGGGACAGCTTTTTGATTTATAGAGGGATGATCTGTGCACTTATCTGTGGCTGAAATCCAGGGAGAGCAGGCTCTACAAGCCACTGCCATTTTTTTGCTCTCATTTGTGTCCATATAAATGTTGATGAGAGTGGCAAGAACCACATCAAATGATGAGAACTCATTACCGGGCTTCAGCACTTTCTGCCATGAATACATATTATTAGGTCACTATGGGGCAACAGAAAGTCTCTTTGAGTCAAAATGTTTCCAGCTGAAACCACTCCTGCTGGTATTTAATGGGAGGGTGATAACATACATGAAGACATTACTATGGTAATGCTGTGTGTGTACAGCAGAGCAGCTGCGGTATTTGGTGGGCAGTTGGGCTTTGCTGCAGGTTTCTGCCTGTGGGCAAACACTTCAGCACACGTGAATTCATTCACAGGCATCACCACAATTTGGCAGTGCCAGAGGTGAGGGGAGGTGGGCACACGAGAAACCAGAGTGGTCCTAGTGGGAGAAACACAGAGCTCCTTTGAACAACCACACAAAAGACTCTTTTGGAGTGGGGGTGAATATTTTGGCTCTGTGAGCATGTAAAACTCCTTGCAGCTTAAAGTGGAGAACGCAGGTGCGGGAGGAAGGGGAAGAGGAAAGGTTATCCCCAAGAGGGACTATAAGCTGTTTTCAAACTTTGTGGTCCCCTTCTAAATTTCTCTCCAGCTGTGTGGGCTCATCCAGAACTCATTCGTGGCTGAGGCTCTGCAGGTTTTTTGACTTACCATACAACGTGTTTCATTCTATGCAAGTGTGAAGAGCAAGATATCCTAAAAATTGATCAGAAAAGTTCAGCAATAGGATGGGATGAAATGTGATACACAACTGTGGGCTCCACATTGCAGAATAATTGTCCCCATAGCAGTTAAAGAGAAGGGTAGTCAAAAAATGAGTAGCAACTTTCCAAAACTGGCTGTCCCACTAGAGATACATTATTCATGTGGAAGTTACAAGCCTAATAAGTCTTGCAAATAAGGTTCAGCATGATTATTTAAAGTAACAAATCCTATTAATCATTAGAGAATTTCATTGTATTCATAGCGATGGAATGTTAAACAAGGACCCAAATTGTGATATCAGTCTCAAAATAATGAAGTGCGTTTTAATAATTGTGTTTTCATGCCAGGGAAGAAGCAGTTCCCTTAGCAAATTAAACATTTAAAAATCAAATATACTAAAGGATCCATAGGACAGCATCCGTTACATTTTAGAAGTATCTTGAAATTTCAGGTTTTGTCAAGTTTTTTATGAAGTATGTAATGGCACATCTTCTAGAGAAGTGAAGAAACCATACTGTGTGAACACAGGAGCCTTTAACACTTAATTTCCCAGAGGATATGGGATCATGGTTTAACCCTCACAACAGCCAAAGCTGTTACAGGAATTCCAGAGGCCTGGAAGTACAATCCTTTTTAAGATAGGAAGGACCTGAGCAGATACTAAGATATGCAGATGTCATCTGTCTCATTTATCACATCATGTTGACCTTCTACTCACTTTTAGACTCCTCGGCCTATTTGTGGTTTCTCTCTGCCACAGTTGGGTGCTCTTGTAAGAAAATGGCCATGGAACAAGCAGACTATAGAATTAAAGAATCATGGAATATGCTGAGTTAGAAGGGACCCATCAGGATCATCAAGTCCGACTGCTGGCCCTGTGCAGGACACCCCAAGAATCACATCAGATGCTTGAGAGCATTGTCCAAACCCTTCTTGAACTCAAGACAGGCCTGGTGCTGTGACCACTTCCCTGGGGAGCTTGTTCCAGTGCCCAGCCATCCTCCAGGTGAAAAACCTTTTCCTGATATCCAACCTAAACCTCCCCTGACTCAGCTTCAGGCCATTTCCTTGAGTCCTGTCACTGGTCACCACAGGGATCAGTGCCTGCCTCTCCTCTTCCCCTCATGAGGGAACAAGGTGATGTAGAGGACTTCTGTCCCTCATGTAGACTGCAACAAGGTCTCCCCTCAGTCTCCTCTTCTCCGGGCTGAACAGACTGAGTGGCCTCAGCCGCTCCTTGTATGGCTTCCTGTCAAGGTCCTTTACCATCTTTGTTACCTTCCTTTGGATAGTCTCTGATAGCCTAGTGTCTTTTTTATATTGTTGTGCCCAAAACTACACACAATATTCAAGGTGAGGCTGCACCAGTGCAGAGCAGAGTGGGACAATCCCCTCCCTCGCCCGGCTGGCAATGCTTTGCCTGATGCCCCCCAGGACATGGTTGGCCCTTCTGGCTACCAGGGCACTGCTGACTCATGTTCAACTTGCCATCAACCAGGACCCCCAGGTCCCTTTCTGTGGCACTGCTTTCCAACCTCTCTTTCCGCAGTCTGTTTACATAACCAGGATTGCCCTGTCTCACATGTAGAATCCAATACTTGTCCTTGTTAAAATTCATATGATTGGTGTTTGTCCACCTCTCTCATTTGTCGAGGTCTCTCTGAAGGGCCTCTCTGCCCTCAAGGGAGTCAACAGCTCCTCCCAATTTAGTGTCATCAACAAACTTACTTGGTATTCCTTCGAGTTCTGTATCCAAGCCGTTAATGAAGACATTGAAGAGAACTAGGCTGAGGGTGGAGCGCTGCAGAACCCCACTAGAGACTGGACACCATCCTGATGTTACCCCATTCACTATAGCTCTTTGTGTCCAGCCTGTGAGCCAGTTGCTCACCCATCACAGAACATGGTTATCCAGTTGTGTGCTGGAGATTTTGTCCAGAAGAATCTTGTGAAAGACAGTATCATAAGCTTTGCTGCAGTCCAGAAATGTTGTATCTTCTGGCTCCCCTTGATCAGCTAGGTGGGTTTGATAAGCATGACTTTCCCCTCATGAAGCTGTGTTGGCTGTGACCAATGACTGTGTTCTCCTCCAAGCGTTTTTCTATACTTCCCAGAATAATCGTTTCCATGATTTTAATGGACACTGAAGTGAGACTGACAGGCCTGTAGTTTCCAGTGTCCTCCTTCTTGCCCTTCTTGAAAATTGGGACATTTGACGGCTTCCAGTCAGCTGGGACCTCTCTGGATTCCCAAGACCACTCAAAAATCATCAAGGGAGGCTTTGCAATGATATCAGCTAGCTCTTTGAGGATTTTGGGATGAATCCCGTCAGGGCCCACAGATTTGTAGGGATCCAGCTGGAGCAGCAGATCCATACTGATCCATAGTTTCCCCATGCTCTGCAACTGTGACATGATAGTAAACACGTCTTAAAGGTGTTGTATATGTTTAGAAACTTGGGAATTTTCATCTTGAATTCTTCAGTCAGGGCCAAAGGTTTCAATGTCAGAAATTTTCAGCCAGGAATTCCAGCATCCCAGACAAGACTCTATTTTCATTACTACCAGTCTAGAGCTTCCATTACTATAAATGAATGAAACCATGTCACATTTGCCACCAATACTACTGTAACCAGAATCTGGCCTCAATCTGATGCCATGATATGTTCAGCTGCCAGTGGGGGAAAAGGGAAGGGAGGAGTAATTTGCAGTTCTTAAGTAATTGCCTTACTAATTTAAGAGTGCATCATGTTCCTAAATCAGGAGCCTCACTCTCTGCACAACCAGTGAAGAGAAGCACCTCTGGAGAGAAACTCAGAGCATCCAAATTAGGAACCTAAATATTCCTTAATTTAGATGTTCTAAATTACGTTTGGGAGGGATTCACCTACTTCTGTGCACCGACCATAAAGAGCCTCCTGACATACACAGCCTACATTCGAGGCCTAGAATAGGTTACGTGACTATTCCAACTGTGCTTGTTCCCAGTTAGCAGATCTTCCCCAAGCTGTGACTTGCCTCTCACTCCAGTTCTGTTTGTTTCTGTTTCACCAGTGATGGTGAAGTACACTGCAACTACTTGGGTCGGTCTTGCACAAGTTTAATTTCACTGCGATGCACTTGCGCTCAGGATTTAATTCAGTGCTCTACATTCATTAGGGCATCATCAGTCTTCCTTCATCTGCACTGGGGCAGGAGCAGTGATGTCCTTCAGGGCAGCTGCTCTGGACTGCACATGACGCAAGAGACCTTGACTCAGAGGGGAAAAAGTGATGGATGCCAGTTGTAAAAACCTATTTCAGTCCATCGTTTCAAACACAATGAAAAATCTAAAATGAAAGTGTCCTCCTGTGTCCCAGCATATCAACTCTAGGCTACTCTAATTGTTCAGAGGAGCAGATGCCTTTTTCAGCATGGAAAAGGGGCTGAAAGGGAGAGCTGCCTTCTCGGAATATTTTAGTTGTCCATTTGTCTAAAAGGCAAGGCCTGTTGAATTTTAACCCATTACCTGTTGTGATTTTGATCTGTCCAACCAGCACTGTCTTACACAGTATCCAACAGTAGCTGGGAACAGTATGGAGCAGGGATTACACCTAATAGGCAAAAGGACAGAATCACCCTACCCTGAGGAGGAAAAGGGTGCAGAGGGGGAAAGTTTAGCTGTAGAGAACTAAGTGGGTTCAGGTTACAAAACAGCCTTTGGCCTTTTTAATTGATAGGAGGAAAATAGCTTAAAGAGACTTGTAGCATTTCTGTGAACTTGATGATTAATTAGGGGCTGTATGGGCTCAATCCACAGTTCAGAGAATGAAAAAAAGGCTGGGCATAATTGGAAAGATATGGAAATTTTTTTGTCTCCTCTGTTCTGCAACCTAGCAAGACTGTGCCCATGTAGTTCACATCAGCTTTCTTCCTTTCCCACTCCTCTAGGAATTCCCTAAGTAGGAACATCTTATCAGGTGCTCGGGAAATAGTAACATAATTCCTATTATAGGTTTGGAAAAGAAAATGCAGAGTAAGAACTGGCAGGTAATTGAGTCTCATCTGACAATAAGGAGTCTCTTCACCGAGTTAGAGACCCAAGAGGATACAGAAGAGGCTCTCCTTGCCTCTGGCATTTCCCCGTCTGCACTGCTCTTGTCATCTAGCTACTGCTGGAGGCTTCACTAGGAGTGCAGCTCTGGCATCTACCAACTGAAGGGAGGGTCTGTTGGCTGTTCAGGTATCAGTGTCATAGAGAGCTGGACACACTCGGAGAGACCTCATCCTCTGGGAGAGGTGACTTGTCTGTGGAGGTAGGGGAGCACCCTCCTGGGAATAGTGCACTGAGTATCCGCACAGCAACTAGATCGCAGGAGGCAGTTCGCAATAAATAACCTCTTCAGCTTCTTGCATGCTGATTTCCCCTTGTGGATAAGCCCTGTTAGTTGCAGGGAATGCATCAAACTACACCACCATCTATGGGAGAAGAGTGGCTTTGGCAAAGGTTTTACCTTAACAGTTTTATGAAAGCTATTATGGAGCTTCTTTGTGCTGATGCAGAAGGAAATTAAAAAGTGACTTCTGTCCCTAAAGATACAGCTTAATAGACCTCCATTTTACACAGGCTATGGAAGATTTTGGTTTGGTTTCTGTGTAGAAGAAACAAAAATCTGATCTCTAATCCTACCACTTCCATGGTACATAGTGTTACCCTCTGGCCAGACAACTTAGGAGACAGTTTGCAGAACTGCCACCTGCCAGAAGCAGTCCAAGGGGTGTTGTGCGTGGTGTGGCTTCCAGAAAAAGATCTGAGGAGCCTGGAGATCGTGTTTTCTTTTTGGCAGATGGATTATGAAGCTGTAAATTATACTTATGAGTATACAGAGTAAATAGGAATTAGTTTTGTTTCCACCTAAGGACACTAAAAATCAAACTGAAAGATCCACATGTTTTTTTCTTTGCGTTACATATTGCATAATAACTAGAAAAGTATTTTTGATGGTATTTGAAGCCAAGGGTAAACAGTGAAAATTTGTTCTTATTTGAGAAACAGCTTAATTCAAGTAGCACCATTCAAATAAAAGTAAAACCATTTTCCGGAAAAGTAGTGCTCTAGGACAGTCTATCCCAAAGGGGAAATTCGTCATTTGGGTCTAATCCTTCTTCTGGTCAATATCTCATGGCTTTTACACTGCCACAGGATCATCTTGAACTCAGTGCAACATTTCTTACTACACATAATGCTGCAAAACTATCCACACTGGAAAAAAAACTAGTGAGTCTTGCTGGATTAGAAAAGCAGTTTGAAGTTATATATTTCAAAAATGCCAAAGATGTAAATACTAGTATGTTCAAAAGCATTATTATCCTCATTTCTCTCCTGATACTAACAAATAACTTTAAAAACTGAATAGCAGTAGCTAAAGGAAACAATAGCGAATATATATCTCACTACAGTGTATTTACAATTGGGATAAGACACAGTATACTCTTTTTGTAGGTAATGGAAGGAGAAGCTGTAGCTTAAAATTAGATAATAAAGATAGAATTCATGTCACTTAATGTTAATCACCCGAAGTGTAAACATTTAATCTGAGTTAGTCTATACACTTTTTATAGCCAATAAAAAAAGAGCAAGATCTGCAGAAGACAAATCATCTAAGTCTAAAATGGGTGCTAGAGCCTCCAAAGTGCAGTGCCTTCTGGAGGGACATTTTCTTCCCCACTCTTGAGGGAGCTTGGACCAGCCACACATTTTTAGATTATTGAAGTTAAGAGAGAAGTATCCCAGCCTACACATCCAGGGATTCCACGATGTTGAAAGCCCAGGAGAGGTGAAGAGGAAAGTGTATTCACCTCCTTTGCTGGTGAATAGATGATGGGATCAGGCTGGGGGTCCAGGTCTTCTGGGCACCAGCCTGCCAGCAGACAAGCCTGCAGACTTTGGAGGGGATTCAGCTGCGGGATGGCTCATCTTGCTCAGCATTTGGGAACTCGTTACTGATAAGCTACCTCCACAAAGCTCATACCACTCAGGATTTATGTAAACAAGGAGTAAGACCAATCTGAAAAACCAGCTGTGCCCTTTGGGGCTCATGGCATTAGGATGGTTCTTCCTGACAGCTTCAACCATGCCAGATGATGAGAAGGTAATTTTGCAAGGTATAAAACCAGAAGCATCATTGAAATACTGTTCACTTAAGATAACAGTGCCATACTTTTCAGCATCGTAATATTTTTAATTATTCTGATTCCTCCTTTTTCCAAAAGGCCTATTCATTCTTGCACCTGTAATACATTTACACTCTATTTTTACCCTACACAGCTAACTACGAAAAAACGGCTATCAGGCAAACAAGCCTATACCTAAGAGCATTTGCAATTTTAGACAAAGGGAAAATTACCCTGGCTCAGAATCACCAGGGGTTTTTTTCTGTTGAATAATATGCTTTTGTCACTAATATTGGCTAATATTCTATATCTGCTCCTTCACCACTGAATTTCAGCCACATTTCTTTTCAGAAAGAAGTTAGGCTCCTCTCTACTGGGGACATATTTGTAGTCTTCCATGCACCCTTTTGCAGTGCATGAGGGGAGGGAGGGAGGAAGCCAGGAAACCAAAGTGACAGCGTGTTTCCACCTGCATGTCCTCCTCTCTCTGGCAGGCACAGGACAGTGCTAAAACTGGACCTGCCAGCTTCTCCAAGCCTGGTTTTTCCTTCAAGACTGGTGTCAGGCCATATGCCCCTGTCTGCCCTTTGTTACCCTGGTTCTCCCACTGTAAGATTTCAGACCTGTGTAACTCTCATACAGCTCTGTTGTGAAAGATGGTGTTCAAGCTCGCTTCCTTGCACGGATGAAAAGTCTGTAGTCCCTGTATCCTCAAAGGGGTCACATTTAATGTCCTTCCTTGTTAGCCCAGTTGAATCATCTCTCAGTAGTTCTGCCTAATCAGGTTTATTTTGGCAAACCTTTTCTTCTCTTTGACCTTTATCTTTTTCTGTGTTTACCATTATAATTACACAGGCAACAAAATTTTCAGCATCATGTTTATGGTTAGGAAAGTTTTCTTTGCTCTTACAACTATATTTTTTCTATTTTACCTTCATCCTGGCTCTTTCAGAGCATTTAAAGCAATTGGAGTAATTCCTCTGGTGTTATTCTAAGACATGAAAACATAACAGCAGTCATATATCTTTGACTGTATACACAGATAATTTCGTATTCAGAGTTTGTTTAGAAATTGTAATTGCATTTGCCCTTCTGTGCACAGACTTCTGTATTTCTTCCCAATTTATCCCTAAACCAATTTGGTTCCTGACCACTGAATTCCCTTTAGTCTGTAAAAAGCCTTCAGGCAACTGAGCTATCAACACTACATTCTTTTTTTTGTCCCTCGTGCTGTTTTAGCAGTGCCATGAGACTTTCTCAGAGAGGCAGCTGAGCTTGGCCATATTCCAGTGGATGCCTTTGAGCGCATGGGCTTAATTTTCTTCCTCATAGTAAACCATTCAAATCTGTATTTTCTTTTTAAGGCACTTTGAATAGTTCTGTTTTCTAATAGAAAAAAATTGCATTAGTAAATCTTTTTTCACTAGTGTGGAATAAGGAGCAAAATTAGTTAATGTAATGTCATTGAATCAAAACCCAGTGAAATATATCTGTGACTCTTCACTCCTAAATCTGTGCCTGCATTTTTGTATTACACTAACCAGTATGTGCACATCAGTTTGTGTAATACGTAAATTAAAAACAGATTAAATTTTTTAAAGTGTATAAATTCAATTGTCACTTCATATAGCACATCTATGAACTGTCATTATACTGGCAATATTCTAGCTCTGTTTCTATTTCTGCAAAGTTCAAAGATACCTTCCTAAAATTGGGAATTTTTCATGAGCCTTCTCCTGCCAGTAGCCTTCTCATGGCCTGTCCTCCTCCCTGCTCTCACAAAGTTGCACTGCTGCTCCATAGGGCTCAGGGTGGCCCCAAGGCTGGGAAGAGCCTTCAACATTTAGAGGTTTGTGAATTGATCGGAATCCAAGCCTTCATCTACAGTGCATTTGTACTGGGAAAAAGTCCACTACATTTAGTGAAGGTGATGAAGCTCATGGAAATATGTTTGTTCAGAAATTCAATTTTATGAAATAAATAATGTCCCATGAAAAATACCAGTGTGATGGCTGAGCTGTGATATTCAATGCATAAATAATTCCTAGCATCTTGTGACTCACAACTAGAAAAACAGCAGGGCAAAGTCCTTCTCTAATGTGAACGTATCACTGACCAGTGGTCTTAATAGGCTGGACAATGCCATAGTGTTAAAATCAAACGTGTAGTGTCGAGAGTGCTGGTGGCTGCAGATGCTGTACACTTCTTACTCTCACAGACAGCAGATAGCACAGGACTTGGTCCATAGGGAAAGGGTAGAAACCTCTTCACCTGTTGTCATTCAGCACCCACTCCAAACCAACCACCCTTATGCTGGATAAATCCTCACCTGGAGGTGCCTGTTTCCCCCAGAATGCAGAGGAAGCCTACTTGATGATGTAAACTTGGTTAGGATAGCTGCAATGAACCCAGTCTAATACAGCAAAACACTTAAGCACAAGCCTAAATCCCCTGTAGCTCATCTAAGTGATGAGTATGCATTTCACTCGATCATCAGTTTAGGCAGAAGTCAGTCCAAACTGTGGATGTTACATTTCAGAATGTGCTTAGTTCAGGGACTGGGGTGGTTTGCTGTACTAGGGCCTTAAAGCTGATTTTACATCTAGGCAACACATTTAATGGCTGCTCAATACACATTGTTGGTTAAACTGCAGCCATGTCCCATGTACCAACCCTCTGCATTTAAAAAATGAATGTAGTATGAAAAATATTTACCTGAGAAAGTATTTTCAAATTGTCCGTGCATCATCAGTGAATCTTGGCTCAAGAGAAATCTGAAAAAAGGAATTTGGAGTGGACACTCTTATGCAACCTTAACCATAGCAGTCAAGACTCAATCAAAATTGCTCCTTGAGCAATTTTTTAAACATAGAGGATTTTCCTTATTAAGTTGAACGTGCATGTTGCGGTTCTACTCTTCTTCTTCTTTCATTAAGTTGGCTTAGAATTTATTTTCATTCTCAAAGTGTTCATTATGTATGGAGCCCTTTAGTATGCAGTGAAATCCCTCTGACTACAAGACCTTTAAGGTGGAGCACGCATGTGTAACCATTGTATTAATCTCTTTCCCTTCAGCTCTGCCATTTGCATTACTGTTGAAACCAAATACTCCGTTGACAAAGCATTAGTGATTACTTCTCTGCTTTGTAGTCTTCTGCAAACTAGGTCTTCCTTTCTTCTTTAACATTGTGGACACTTAAAAAGCCTTGTTACATTTTTATGTTCTTGATCTTTTTTATAGTGTTACGTCCTAAGCTAATGGTACTGTAGTATACATGAAGAATTTCCATTTTTTAAAGTTTAATAATCTGTAGTTAAAATTACTTTGGACAGTATCGTTAACAGCTGGGTTGGAGTTAATACAAAATCAGATTCTTGGGAGTATAATTTGATGTAAAACTATTTCATTATCATTTAAATTAGAATTATAAACCAACATTGGCTCAGGAGTTAAGTCCTGTGATTGAGAGAAAATTAGGTAAACTTGCACTCTGGTGTGTAACTTCCACATCGTATTCTGTACATACAGATTAACTAATAGTCTTACTAATAGACTGTTCTGATTTTAAACTGAAGTAGCTCTGTTTATTAGTAGGAGTTATTACTAGCTTTCGCTGGCATGAGATCACAATTAGGCCTACTATCTTAATTTCTCTCAGTATATTGTTTGACATAAAGTTACATAATAACACATCACTCTGGACATCACAAACTGAGTTCCCTGGGGAAGAATATTTTGTATCAGTAAATCAAGCTCACAGCTGAATCCGTACAAGCAGTAGAAGCTGCAGTTATGTATCAAGGACAGAATTTGAGTCCATCATCAGCCACAACTGTGTATTTAATGTTCCAGGAGTAAATTCAGATTAGAGTGATTGCTGTTTCTCAGTTGACAGTAGTGAGCTGACACAAAGCCTCAGATTAAAGTGATCAGTTTCCAAAAAGGCTATGAATGGAATTATTGCCTGTGTGGGACTTCTTGCTGAACGGTTTGCAAGAGGGTCATGGTTTATATTAAATTAGATAAATAATAATCAAATTAATAAATAATAAATGTATTTTTCAGAGCCACTTTTCTGTGAAGAAAGGAGCTGCAGCCTTGGGTATTGGTACAGATAGTGTGATTTTGATTAGATGTGATGAAAGGTAAGTGAAGATGTCAAATACAGCTCTTCTTGTCAGTACATAGAAGAAGATCATCAGGTGCTCAGCTCAGAGAGAGCATGTAGGATGTGCTCAGCAGTTGGTATAATTTTTTATAACTCTGTCCTCTTCAGCAGCCTCACACTAATTTCTCCCGCTGGAGGAACTGGCTCTGTCAGTAACTTCTTCATGAATCAGTTTTTGGAGTTCATCAAAAATGTTACAAGTGCCCTTCCTCAGGGCTTTCTGATACTCCTTTTTATTTCATCCTGAAGTGAAACAATATCAAGCTAACATCCTTCTTTACATATTGTGCTAAGATACCAGGAGGAAGCTTGTTTTGGTCAAAACAGGGCATTTAGAGACATGAGGAGAAGTGGGCCTTTTTTATGAGTATATTATTTAGGAGGATTTGCCAATGCTTCATTTCTATTGCTTCATGCCCCCCCGCCCCCCCCCCCCCCCCCCCATTTTTCGTAGCTGGACTGCATTTCCCTCAGTGCCCTTGATGGGGACACTCTTGCAATGAGATGTGAAGAGAAGGGTCTTGGCAGCCTTGTGGGCAGCATAAGCCAAGGAGGATGATGGACCCTGGAAAGGAGTAGCACAGCAGGAAACTAATCTACAAGTGTCACATAGGCTCCCAAAAAACAGGGGTAGATAACTTCTTTCTTAACACACCCAAAAAAAATGTTTCAATTCTCTATGAAAACCCACTTTACAAAATCAACATCTTCTGATGATGATTTTCAGTTTTAAGGAAAAAACTTTCTATGAGACAAAAATTAATAGAACAATCCTTATTGATTCTCCTGAGAGTCTTTTCAATAGAAAATGCTATTTGAGTCTGTCATTGTTACAAGGTACTGAATTGCTTATGTCTCTAGCATAAGGTTTTGCTGCTATCAAAATTCTCTGCTCCCACATTAAAAAAAAAAAGCACCAACTAAGCAATTCATAGTGCTAATCGAGGTGCCTGCATATTGACTTGTGGACTTGTTATCTCTGTTAACAAAAGACTGAGCACACCTTGAAGGGGATTTAGTGACAACGTCAAAACAACCAACACACATCAAAATAAACCTCCACTTATTTCTATTCACTAAAGACAAACGTGGATCAATGAAGTCGTGTCTTCCTTTTCTTGTGCAAATTCAACATGAAGGTTTTCTGTGAAAACCACAATGCTTACCCTGCCCACACTGAAGTAAACAGTAGGATTACTGCGTGTGTCACCAAATCCCAGCAGACACCACAGGGACAGAGCAGATTGTTTGCACAGGATGTGGGCTGGGGTGGTTGAGATGACCCTCTGTGAAGATGTGTACCTGTGGACGGGTGAAGGAGCACCATGAGATGTTTTTGATGTTTCCAGCATGAACAAGCATACTTCCTGGTGGCTCTTTCCCATCCTGACCCACACCTGCCAAGTTTGCCTGGTTTACTGGTAAAGCTTGACATTGCTTGGGCATTGCACTGTCTTGTCCATAAATTCCTGCATGTACTCAGTGAGACCAGGGGCTGGATAATCACTTGTCTTGGTAAAAAAATTTTGGGTAATGAAAGCAACTGCCAAGTTCTGTGTGTGTTTCTATGCACAAGCTTACTAAATTAGAAACTATTAAAGACCAACAACATCTGAATTATATTTTGAGGAGGAACTCATTGCCTTCCTTTGGCATAGTTTTATTTTCTTTATTCCACTAATGATCTCAAAAACAGTTTTTGAGCACCAGACAACTACTGCTTTTCTCTGAACATGTACACGTCTGGGGGGAACTCACAATGAGTTGAGTACTCTTTAGACCTTTCTTTGAATTTCTGCAAGAAAAATCAGGGCTAATTTTTAGATTTGTAGAGCTTTTTATTTTCAGTTATTCTTTCAGCATTGTAGTGCTTTGAATAAGCGGGAGAGATTTTGCAAAAAAGTCGGCAGTACAAACCTATTTCTACTTAAATATCATCTTATTGTAGGCTGTGTAAGGCTGAAAACTTAGAAAACCAACAGCATCTTATCAAAATAAATTAATAATTACAAAGAATTTACATGCGTCCAAATATAATGAAAACAGTTCAGGGTTTTTGTGGAAAATCAAACTAAAAGTAATTGTTTTATTAGTTTCCTTGTAACTACTGTTTTGAGCTTTAGTAAAGGCTGTTCCTTTTTTATAGCAAAAGGAAATCAGGGCTTAATGAAAGAAAAAATCTGAAGAAGTCTTTAAAAATTGATATTAATCTAAATGTACAAGACTCAAAGCCAGTGAAGACTATTTCTGTACTGTGGAAAGCTATCATGTTTGTATTGCTGTTATTCATACTGTCTCTTCTTTGATAGTCTTTCTTGTGTCTAAAGCAAAGAAAACTTTAACCTCAGTATCAGTATCAGCACTGGTTTGTCTTATACCTAATTCATTTGAAGGATTTCCTAAATTAACCTTCAAGCTTTATACCGCTGAGTCTGAATCTGAGGTAGATGGATCATACTAGAGGTGTTACAAATACAGACAATGCAAAGAGCCTGACAGTGCATTTAATGAGTCTAGACTGGTAGTTTCTCTCACACCTTGCTTCAGGCAAATGCAAACATGTAATGCACTAAAGCGTAGTATGGTCACCCTGAAACAAGTTCACCCCTGGGATGGAAACACAGAGACAACTGTTTACAGCACAGCTGAGCTGTACTGCTCATGGCCATGCAGCTCAGCTGGCATTTTCTGTGCCTGCTGAGAGGGGACTGTGGTCTTTGGCACCCAGCAGATTCTTGGGATGCTGGGCTGAGCCTCTCCCTGGGAGCCTGGAGCTTATTCCCAGGACTGTAACATCAGACAGGAACAGGAGGCTCCATGGAGCAGCATCAGTCTTTAATGGCAGTGGCCATGAGATAACTTCTCTCAGTTACCATCACCATATTTATGCAAATATATTGACTAAATAATTAGGATAAAAACTAAGACTAGTGGACAGAGCCTTTCTGTGCTCTTCATTGCTACATAACCCTTGGGCAAAAAAGTCACTTTGCTCCTTCTTTGGGTTTCCTGTTAAGTGAAGAAGTAACAGCAGAAGCTGATTTCAAGATTGAATTACTGATACAACTCTCTCTTGCTCCAGAGGGAAAATGATCCCATCAGACCTTGAAAGAAGAATTGTTGAAGCCAAACAAAAAGTAAGTTTACCTGCTTTTCTTCTTCCAAAGAAGAAAAAAAGCCAAGAATGGTACAGCTAGTTGTTTTGCTTTCCTTTGTAAAACAACACAGGCTTGCCCACTAAGTTTTTATTTATTTCTCAGAAATGTAGCCTTCCAGTTAATGAGGCAAGAGTTGCTGAGAAAATAGGTTTAGAACTACTTCAAAATGTCCATTTCGCTTTCTTTTTATATGTCGTTCTGCTTAACATCCTCCTTTTTTATATCGTCAGCCTATGATGTAGTTTCTCAGATGAATATTGTCAAAAACAGATTAATCATTTCGGGGAATTTATTATATTGTAATGCATTGAAAATACTCCTCATGGACTCACCAAATGAATTGAAAATAAACTAAAATCCACACATCTCTAAATATGCACTACTTTTGTATGTGTTTGTTAACAGAAACTAGAATTAAAACATCAGATTAAAGTATGCAATGAACTCAGCCCTATGCTTTCAACATTTATGTAAATACTCGTTAGGCACACAGCAGTAAAAGTTCATGAATAACACAGGTCTTCATTAAAAGCTCACTTTTTCCAAGAAAGGCAATACAGTAGATTAAAAAATAAGGAAAAATGACAATGGAGGTGCAGCCAAACCTATGGACTATTGTAGAAGGAAGATTAGACCTTTCAGATGGTTTATGCTCCAGTTATGCAAAAAAAAAAGGTAACCACTCTTGACCTCTGAGTACTCCGTATGAAATCAACAGAACTACAGATGAAATTAAAATGAAACACTGGTATAAATTTTGGCAGACCCCAGACCTCATAGTGCAAACGTGATAGATGGTAAGTGCTCTGCTGTGAGGCACAGCATGTAGCAGAGGGAATCCAAGAGATGATCCCTGGCCTCGGTGGAGGCTGCTATCTTTTCCTTCCTCATGCTGTCTCCCTGCTCTGCAGGAGGGATGGGGCTGGAAGTGAGCCCCACAACTCCCCTGTCCGCTGCCCCAGGAGACACCCACATGCACAGTGTTCCCACTGACAAAACTGGGACACCATATGTCCAGGCACTTGCTGGGATAATTCCAGTGCAGCCCAGGGCACAGTCCACTAAAAATGTTTCTCTCACTGTGGTGCCTGGGTGAGGTTTTTCTGTGTCCTGTGGCACAGACTTTTTTGTTTCAAGCAGGTGGTGTGGAGCAGAATTGTTCTGTTGAGCCCTTTCCCGTCTCATGCATCCTACTAAATGGAGGATGCTGGTTTGGAAGTTTGCTGCCACCTTAAGGTAGAAACTAAAATATCGCTGACATCTGAACTTGGAGAAAACCAGTCCTAACATAGCAAGGATGCCCTCCGGGAGACTCTCGTGGGCTCACTGTGAGGGCAGCACAAGGGGAGCTGGGACTGCTGCAGGCTGAGGGGGCTGCAGCACTCCGACCATGCAAACCTCTCTGCTTTCTTGCAGGGATTTGTTCCTTTTCTGGTGAGTGCGACAGCTGGGACAACAGTGTACGGGGCATTCGATCCTCTCATAGCTATTGCAGACATCTGCAAGAAATACAAAATTTGGATGCATGTGGATGTAAGTACCATCTTTCATGGAGGGCTGGATTACAAGGTGTATTAGCATTAATTTTGAACAGTGTCATCTTGTACAAAATCCATTGTGTTTGGGTCCTGTAATTAAGTCTAACATCCAAGCACTGACTTCCCACTCTTCTGAAAGACTCAGGTCAGAGGGATGTTCTAGGAGCTGTGACTGTAGTTGTACTTCTAGCAACTGGGACATTTAAAGATGACCTAGTTCGAGTGCTTTTAGCTTTCAGCTTTATCTCTAAATGCCATTAGTAAAGAAATACATAAGAACCATACTGAGCACTGGCTCAGCTTCTGCAGCAGCTGCAAAATAAATACATAAGGAAAAGTCTACGTTTGTCTGGAATAAAGTACTGCAAATTGCTGATCAGGTTAATGCAAATGCTAGGGAATTTTATCAGATTGGCTACTTAGCTTTATCTGGGTTCTTGCCAAGAAATCTTTCTGAAGGATCATCTTTCAGCCCTAGAATGGTTTTTGTGTCATTTTTGCAAATCTTTTCTCCAAAGAGGCTTGGTAATTGACTTTGCATAGGGCTGAATATCTTGCTTTTGGATTACTGTGTCAGCCAAAATCAGTCCAATTCAAAGGAAGAATTTGTATTTACCTTAAATACTTCTCAGTTGCATGAAACGCCTGCTTGTCCCAAATTTCCATGAAGAAAGCAAATGAGTATAGGGCAAGCAATAGTGGGTCCAAAATATGATGAAAACTCCCCAGAGCAGCTGAGATCTCCGCCTGGTTTGTTAGCACCAAGAGAAAATGCAGCTTACCCAGGAGCAGCTCTGCAAGTCGTTAATTACAGCATGGGGCAACTCGATGTGCCGTGTCAGAGGAGGTCAGAGGAGGGGCGAGTGAGGGGTTAGCAGATGATAAGAGTGGATGCCTGGTTTATGGCCTATTAACTGCTGCTTCCAAGCTACTGGAAGAAAATTGTTAGCACAGCTAATGCCTCAGGCCCCATCTGCCTGGTCATTTTGGAATGTGCCACATCAGCAAAAAAAAAGAAAGGGTCCCAAACACAGATGTGAACACACAGATGTCATCATGGGGAAAAGCAGAGTTCTCATTAAGATAATGTGTCTTGCCTTCCAGGGAGCATGGGGTGGTGGGCTTCTGATGTCAAGAAAACACAAATGGAAGTTAAACGGCATTGAAAGGTATGATTTATTAGTATTAATAAAAGTCATTTATTAAATGCATTTTAACACACTTGTGATTACCATAGCAATGCCTATGAATGAAATTAAAGATCCATGTTATCTCCAAGATACAGTAGGAAGAAATCATGCAAACTGTCCTTCCAGTTGAAGTAACATTGCTAAGTGTCTTTCCTTTGTTCAGTGCTACAGTGACGTGGCACGTTGTTTTGTACTACATCCAGCAGACATTTTATATTTGTTTTTTTGTTCTTCCACCATGCATTCTCAGGTCCAGAGTTGTTTCTGCAGCATTCTCTGGTTCCGTGTCTGGCATGATTTAGCCATTGTATTTTTCTAAGAAATTAATCTTGGAGGTTTTGTGTACAGAAATCTTAAGTATAAAAGGTGGATGCACCTGCAGTTTGGGCAGATGTCCTTCTCTGTCACTTCTGGAGAGAATAGCCCTCTCCAGGCTGTGTTAGTGATGTCTTCTCAGTATATCTGAGCCTGGATATATACACATAGTCATAGTCATGAGCTTGTGAACATTGCAGATACATATAGATGAACATAAGTGATGCTAGTCCAGCCTGAAAAGACTGAGCTTAAAAACAACTGCTTACTCAGAACCTTTTAGTTAAACTGTGGAAATCCTTTCCCTAGGATGTTAAGATTTACCTGCATTCAAGGAAAGAAAAATAAAAAGCATTTGGGATTTCCATGAGCCACAACTGAATGGGAGCTCAGAGGGTATTTAGAGAAAGTTCATATGTGTTTGCCCCATTTTGAATTCTTCCAGTCACCTGTTTAGTCCACTTTCTAGAGACAGTATACTGGGCTAGATGGAGTCACTCTTCCATTAGTATATTTCCTGAAGCTCATGGTATTTGAGAGCAAATTGTTACTCCCTTCTACCTTCTGTGTCAATAAATCACATTGCTGTTCCTTGTCAATTAAAATTACAAACAACTTTCTCATCCTGTTCCTGGAGATTAGGAGGATACTTTGATGATTCAGTTCCTTTCTCATACATCTCACATGCAAAATTTGGAAAACGGCCAATGGTTCTATGAATTTGATTTAGTTAAGACTGCCTGCAACACTCCAAAATTACATATCATGCATTAAAAGGACATATATCCAAATATCCAGCAAGTTAGAAAAATCCACCTGGTTGCCTATGTACGTCGAGTATGAAACAAAGGATTTGCCTCCCAAATGGCTGTCCAAATTATACTGGAATGAAAAGTTCAGGTTAAATCTATTTTGGAGAATTTTCCAAACAATATGCTTTAGATCCAGAACTCCACTGGATTTTATTTAGTTCTTTAATAAGCACCATCTCCATATGTTTGGCAGTAAATTAAGGAAGCTTGTTTTTTCCAGTGCTGTTCCTCTGCTTGGTGGACACAGCAGCTCATTTCAGTTTGTCCAGATCTCAGATGTGGGAACATTTTGAGCAGACTGAACTTTTATGGACACTCCTGTTTCATGGTAGATAATTGAGTTGTTAAAGGTCTGAATAGAAGAGAACTAAAGCTTGTACTCATGTTTGATAGGGAAGAAAGGTACAAGGAGGGAGCATTAACTGGAGCACACTGTGCTCTGAGTATTCACATCCGTCTGGTAACAGGCAGTCCAGCAGAAATATCCATCACAGACAGCAGGAGTTGTAGGACTATCCTTACTGTGCCCTCCAGTCCCCACAGGGCAGATTTCAAGCTGCTTGAAGGCACCCTGGAGGAAGCATGTGCCCCGGTCTCTGGAGCAGATAGGTCTGGCCACCATCAGGAGTTTCAGCCTGGTATCCCTTTTCCAAAGTCTCAGGAAGTGACAGCTACATAAGAAAAACATGTTTGCAGTGTATGAGTGCTCCCATATAGGGTCTGGACATCCTTTCCAGGGCTGTGGCTCGTCAGTGAATGCACCTCAGTCTGTATTTAATGATGGCTGAGGACCAAATTCTGACAGTTGTGAATCTCTCCTGTCATCAATTCAAAATCTCCAAAGGAAATTTTTTTTTGTATCTTTGACCCACAGCAAAAAAACCCCACAGATACTTGGTGCTCCATTATTTGGGCAAACATGAGATGCTTTTAGAAAATATCTGCAGATTCATGTAGCTTTTTTTACTTCACTGTTTGTCTCAGCCAGCAATTTCTACAAGCACATGCTGATGGCCAAAGCCCAAAATAACTGATAACAAATGAAAAATGGTGGATTTTTACTTTACATAATTAATTTTTTTCTGTGTGCAATTGGTATGTCATTGGGTAAATAAATGACCTTAGGGTAAATTAAATGTTTTAGACAGATAATTTACATCTGGCTATTGTCAGTGAATAATCCTTTTCCTTGAGAAAACCCATACCACTATTATTACCTAGAGATCTCTTAAAGAATTTCTGCTTGATTTTGCATAGGCACAAATAAAAATTAAAAAGTATCATATCAAAGGAAATTCATAGACCTGAATGCATGTTCAGAATCACTAGCTTTGATGTTGTAATCAGATGACTGACTGAGCTGATTAAAAGCTGCCAAATACTCAAAAAGCCAAGCCAAGTGGCCAGATGTTGCCTGTGGAAGACTGTTCCCTACAGATTTTGCATCAGGCACTTGCACAGTTCCATTTAAATAGCAAAGAAGAAAGCACAGAACTACTGCCTAATGTCCATGTGAATTTTGAAGTTGCTTGCTTTGAAGGAGTGGAAGCAATTTGGCAGGACATGCATAAACCTGTCTCCAGGTCCCACAAAGGAGAACACTGCCAGATTCTAACATACTCACCTCTGTTCACGTTAATGTTACCTGCAAATGTGTCTGTGTCCTTTAAGTTTTCATATGTCTTCAGTTGACTGATTTATGCCAATTTATACCATGAAAATGCAAATCAGTGCACTAGGTGAAATACTGTGCACTGTGTATCATTGATAGCCTGCCAAATAGGATACAAATATATACATTTATCAGCTAATCATAATATGTAATAATAGTAATCAAAAAAATAGCCAGTCAAACATAACACAAAATTAAAGTAATAAACAACTGGACAATCTTCCATTCAGCCCTCAACACAGTCCCAAATGCCTCTTCTGCATACAATACAATAGGCTGTATTGTATCAGCACCCTGTTTATTCACAAAGTTTAGACTGACAGTAATTTTTCCAGCAAATGTGTCCTGAAGGGAGATGGGATCAGACTCTTTTGTGGCAAGATGGATCAATCCTGTGCTTATTACTGTGGTCATGTGAATTGCCATAGCCAAGCTAAAATTGAGGAGCTATGAAAATTTGCCATCATCGCAGCAACAGGAAAAATTACTTTGGGCCAGGTTTTCCGAGTTACTTAGTGATACCCAGAAGCATTTAAAGGAATTTTTAAAAAATGCCTTTGTAAGCTCCTTACTAAAATCTTGCTGAAACTGGAGTCAGAGGGAGGGAATCTGCGAGTTTGCCAGCTTCCTATCTGCATCTTTAATCAGCTATGCAATTTTAGAAAGTTCATCAGTCAAGTGGGTGTTTTTAGGAAGTTTTCCCTATGTTTATAAAGTATAGATGACTCCCCAGAAAGTTTAATACTGATTAAGTTTAGTGGATAGAGCAATTATCCTGTGGTATGTTGCCAGGATTGTCATCCAAAAACCAACTAGCATAGATTAGTCCCCTGTGAAGGCATTGCTTTCCTCATATTGCTTTCCTGATTTTTTACAGCTCTGCTTGCTCAGAAACAGAAAAAGGTGCACATTGCTACATGTTCGTTATTATTCTAATTATTTCTAAATGCTTCTGTGATTTCATCACATAGTACAATGTCTTGAGTTTCACGTGGTTTGCTGTCCTAGGGCTAACTCAGTGACCTGGAACCCTCACAAGATGATGGGTGTCCCGCTGCAGTGTTCGGCCCTCCTAGTAAGAGAAGAGGTATGTCACAGTGTATGTGCTTCTCTGCTCCTTTCTGGCATTTTGCTTCTGAAAATCCTGGATACTGTCTTCATAAATGTGTCATAGCTAATATTTGCTAATGTGATGAGGATTCTAAAAAAAACCTGAGAAATAGACCTCTAGTTACATGCTCAGGCTGTGACTGCAAAAAGAATTAAAGCAGCTGTCTAGAAGAAATGATAGAGCCCGTCAATGGCAATATCTTTACAGAGTTTTTTGATTTTCCATTTAAAATGTCCATAGTTAAGTTGTGGGTGCATAGCTGTGTAACCCCATAAATTGCTGTGTAGCATAAGATGTAACTCTAGGCAAACTTTCATTCTCTTGGGATGAATGACATTGTATACATGCAGCACAACATTTGGTCCAGAATCGAGGCATCTTTAAACTTTCTAGACTTTTGTGATATTCCTACCCAGCTGTGATCTATATATCCACTTTGGGGCACCTGGAAGTAAAAATGGTGCACTAAGTTCACTTGTATTAAAAAGCAGACATTTCATTTAGCAGTAGAATTAGAATCACCCTTCAAGCCTGTAATTTTCATATAACCATCAGTTACTGGGACAGCTGCTATACAACCACCACTTAATAGACCAGCTATCAAAAAGCTGGTTGCTGTTTTGCTAGCAGCTGTACAACAGATTGTAATACAAAGTGATTGCACTTAGGAAAAGAGAAACTGGCTTTTATTTGCCCTCTGGGTCAGTTCCATGAGACAAATCCTGCCTGGCTGAAGTCAGTACCATCCTTGACCTCTAGTGAGAACAGATGGCTCAGATTAGGAGAAAGTCAAGAGTCCCCCTCTCATTTTGCTATCTCAGTTTTGAGTTATACATAAAGATTAGACTTGATGATAAACAACCAAGTTTTTATTCTTCTTGGACTGGAAATTGCTGTTTTAGGCAACAGCCCTAAGGTATACCATAAACTTTGTTGAGGTCTTAACTGGAGCCAGAACATGGCTCTCTGCATTTTACTTTAAAAGCTAAAAAGGAAACCTCATGCTTTCATGAGCCAGGTTTCCTCACCTTGTTGGCTTCTGTCCCTCCCACAAAGCTACCTCTCAGAATGGGATGTTGCAACCCAGAAATAGCTCTAGCTGGCTTTTTAAAGGCCATATGCTCTTCTGTCTGTTCAAAGCTTTCTATACCACTTAAGCATCCAATCTGCAGCTGAGGACTTTGCAGAAAATAACTGTTTCTACAAAGAAAAAAAAAAAACAATAAAAATCAGAATTTTAGCGACCAAACAATTGAAAAGTTCTGTGATATTAGATTAGTCACCAACTCAACCAGAAAAGATGCCTTCCAAGGAAAGGAGAAAAAGGAACCAGAACAAAGAATAGAAAGCAAGATCCAAAAATGAACTTAAGCATAATGATGCTAAGAAACACAATGTCCAGCTTTTTTTAAAAAATACCTTAGATCTAGGAGTATATTACACATTGCTGCGTCAGGTACCAAGGTGTCTTGGGCACTGAAAGGGATGTGAAACACTTAGTCTATGGAGAACTGAGTCTAATTTTGTCCTTTTTTTTGATCTTCCTTTTGCGCTTGGACACATATTCCACTGATTTGGGTGTTTGTAATTTCTCACCCAAAGCAACCCTCAAAGCAGTAGTCATATCTGTGCCAACATCACTTTGCTTGTGTCTGTATTCCTATAAGGGATTGATGCAGAGTTGCAATCAAATGCATGCTTCCTACCTCTTTCAACAAGACAAGCACTACGACCTGTCTTACGACACGGGAGACAAGGCTTTGCAATGTGGACGGCATGTGGATGTCTTCAAGCTGTGGCTGATGTGGAGGGCAAAGGTAGGACTGCCTGCTATAGATTTGTTTGCCTTAAAGTAATGCACACCAGATACAGTTGGCTTTTTTTTATTGTAATCATCATTTTAGAAAGTATCTGACCTGAATTTCACATATATAACATGAAAGGAAGAACACCATTATTTTCTGTGGTTTTTATACTTTTAACAATTGAGCTTCTGAGCAGCACAAATGATTTTGAACCTTGAACTCTATGGCTTTGCATAGCATTTGCTTTGCGTAACTATAGGAGTCTAATAGCATAAATCATATACCTAGGAATGTTGTTACAAAGATTTCTGGAAATAAAAGGATGTTTAAATGACATTCAGAAATTAAACCTGGCAAATCAAGACTGGAATACCTAGTTTTGTTGCATGCAGTAGATATGATCTACTCCAAAGATACTCCATCTTTTGAAGGAGTAGAGGAAAACTCATCAAAAGATCTTCATTGGGAAATCTGTAAAACACTAGCTCTAATGACTAATTCATCTGTATTTGTAGAATATTGTTAAATAAGTTCTTGGGTTTATTTATCCAATCTTTTATGTCAGTTTGCCTCAGGTTTGTTCAGAGGATATGACATCACTGTTTTCATTTCCAGAAAACCTTAAAGATCCTCATGTGCTTCATTAAAACTCTGAGGAGTTGTGGGAGTCTGTAAGGGAGGATGGACGTTTCTGTGGTTGCAATAGCTGTTACGCTAACTGGGGACTGCAGAGTGATAGGAGATTTTAGCCACATGTCTCTCTTTTACTCCAAGCCTTTCTCCCAGGGCTGTGCTAGCTCTATCCTGTTTTGAAATCTCTATACACAGAGGGATAATGACATGGGCTTTTAAGTCAGTTCTGCACTGCCAGAACCATCCTTTACTCAGAAACATTTCTTCTAAAGCCCGTTTTTTCAATATGCCTTGTACTGCTTTTTCTCTTCTCACACCCTGCTTGTAATATTAACATTACAAAATAGGATGTGTGTTTCTTAGAGAGTTTATCTATTCCAGCTGTTTATTCCCCTTCCTTCCTCTTGAAGCTGAATCCTTTGTTTGAGGCATCACAGTTGGTGATTGCAGGAACAATTATGATGTCACAGAGAGGATTATGACTTCTGCCAGAGAAGAAAAAGCAGGTTTTTCTGCAGCTTTTAAAAACACATCTTCTGGGTTTATATAGTATCTGTTAGAAAAGAAACAGTAAAGAGGCAGGGCAGTATCTAAAGAGAGTGTGCATTTTCACAGGCATCAGACCAGGCTCTAAAAGTGTATCTGCCCATTCTGAGCTTAACTGAAAAAGAAAAAGAAAATTATTGGAAAATCCCCAAGCATATCACACCTGGAAGATTAAAAATTCCTTATTCTGAAAATGGGAGACTCACCATGTCTGGAACTCAACACCATCTAAGGACCCTCCTCTGTGCCAGTCCAAGCTGTCCAAAACCATCCTCAGCCTCTCTGGAAAATCTGCCAAGGGCACCCTTTGTCAGAGGTGTTATTCAGGTTCTCAGCAAAATGTTCTTGGGAACCAACAAGTACCTGATGCTTATTTTGCAGAAGTGGCTACAGGAGAGTCAGTGGCAAGAGCTAGAGACAAATGAGCTCTGCTTCACAAAGTGCCCTTCATCACGTAGAATCAGGTCCCTAATTGGTCTCACAGACACTTCTGAGAGGGGAACTGTGCTGATGTGTTGGCAAGTGCTGTGTGGTCCTTCTGTTATTTTGATTCACGGAACAGATATTTAAGTAACTTCTTTTCTTCATCTCTCTGTAAAGGGAACCACAGGATTTGAAGCACAAATTGATAAGTGCTTGGAACTAGCAGAATACCTATACAATAAAATAAAGAACAGAGAAGGGTATGAAATGGTGTTTGATGGAAAGGTATGTATTGCAGCTTCTTTTCTCAGTTGGTCAACGCTGTTTGCCTTGGTTACCTATTGGGATGCTACCAACAGGTCAAATCAAACAGCATGAGACAGAAAGCAGGGACCCTTGTAACAAAACATGTTGTTCTGCCAGTACCTCTCTTCCTTATGGGATCCAGGGACAAGGAAGTTGAGGCAGCTGTGCATGAGTGTTCAGTCTGCTCAGTTTAACCCTGCTGAAACTAAACACTGGTATCTCATCCTAACACAGCATACACACACACAATTAGAACCAGCTCCTATGTAATAAAAACAAGTTGCAGTTTCCTAATAGCAGGGTCTCTTAGGAGTGGGGGTTACAGTGCCCCACACAGCTCCAGAAGTACAGTTGTGCAAAGTGGTTTTATCAGCATCCTCAGGTGGGCAGTTGCAGGGGACCTGGGATAACGTGGGGTGATCTGCACTGTGATCCCTGCTGTGATGTGGTGTGGCACAGCAGGGCGGGGTCTAGTGTTGTTTGGGAGCCCAGCTGGCTCATGGGGCAGAAGTTGCACCTGTGTAGAGTGCAAATGTCTCTGTTTCTGTGGAGGGAGTCCAGCTGAGATTGGACCCCTGGATGCCAGGTGTTCAGCTGGAGCACAGCGCCCAGGGCAAGGCAGTGCAGCCTGGGTTGGGTGGCCATACCTCTGAACGGCACCAGACTGTCTGGTGTTTGACCATCGCATTGTGGACGACCCTCTCCAGCTGTGATGGCAGGGGACAGGCCTGGTAGAGACCCCTGTTATAAAGTTAAGTGGTGTTTTGCCTTAAAGAGAACAAGGTTAAACATCACTATGTTTCTTCAGAGATTACAAGCTCATACCCAAGCATGCCACTATGGAATTTATTTTCCCCACCTCACGCATCATCACTGAATTTGGTCCACTGGGTCTGATGATGAGTAAAGGAACTGGCAGCAGTAGGAGTTGCTCACCCATTCAGCATCCAGCAAAGATGAACATAGTAAAGCAGGCGACTATTGGGATATTGCAGAAATACACAAAATGTCAACTAGTTCTTACTTTATACCTTTCTCTTTTCTCTCATAGTCATTAAATGAGATAAGACACTGTGGTGCATGCATATTAATATAGCAGCTAGCTGAATCAAATTGAGAAGTAATAAATTTCATTAAATGTAAGAAAATCTTAAACTGTCTTATGCACCACCTGTGGCTCCTGTTTATGGAATCAGATTCTATATTATTCTGTCATCTAATAAAAGTAAATGACACGGTCTTCACCTCTAAATTATCTGTAATAGACTCTTGCTTTAGCTACATGAGCCCTCCAGTCCCTGGAGGGGACAGGATCTGCAAAATCTAGATGCTTCTCAGAAAGGCATAAATATATTTGCCCAGCTGGATGATGTGTTTCTGCGTCAGATGCGATCTGACACCCTGAGAATAAATTGCTTAAAATTATCTTTTCTGCATTAATAATGATGATGACTCTCAGTGGACCACAATAATGAAAATCATTGACTGCTGTCACAGTATGATGTATGAGTGGGAAGGAAGGCATGAACTTAATTGCAATTGAGATATTACGAGCATTTCTTACGGTGTAAACCATTATTATTCTGTGTTTAGCCTCAGCACACAAATGTCTGCTTCTGGTACTTACCTCCCAGCTTGCGTGGTATGGAAGACAGTGAAGAAAGAACGAGCCGCCTGATGAAGGTAAGCAGTGTCCTCCGGGATATCACTCAGGGAACAGTGAAACCCTGTCAGGCAGGCAATCCCCAAAACGATCTCCAGGGCATGGTCACCTCATGATGTTCTGGCAAATGACACCTCCATGATTATTTTACTGCAGGTTAGTGTGGCACCACCTTGCTCTGGTCTCCAAGTTTGTATTCCTTAGGTTTGCCTAATCTCTAGAGCAATTATTTCCTCCATGTGTATTTACTGAAATTACTGTGAACTGCAATCACTAAACCCAGCAAGTGCAGGAGAAGTTCAATAATACTACATCACTTTGGCATATGAAAAGAAGATGGTAAATGACTGTAACCATGTTTTGAACACTACAAAAAACAGCAATATTGAGAAAGTTAGCAGAGGGAAATTTCCCCAGTAATTTTATGAGCAGGACAAAGAAACAGAATAAACCCAGTGTCTTTTCAATGAGATATTTGTTCCTTAGTGGGGGTTAATGTTTTTATCGATATTGAATGTGATTTCATTTCAACTGTTTCTTGTAGCTCTTTGTATTTTTTAAAAAAAGAAAACATACTCTGTTTTAGTAATAATGAGAATGAGGATGATAATGAAAATAATTATAATAATTACAATAATAATAATCATCATCGCCCTCTGCTTTTTGTTACTCTGCAGGTGGCACCAGTGATAAAAGCCAGGATGATGGAGTACGGCACAACCATGGTGAGTTATCAGCCCCTGGGAGACAAAGCAAACTTCTTCCGGATGGTCATCTCAAACCCTGCGGCAACTCACCAAGACATTGATTTCCTGATTGATGAAATAGAACGCCTGGGACAAGATTTATAATAACTGGGTGTGAAAGTCTGTTCCTGGACCTCTAAGTAGACAATTAAGTTGTCACAAACTGTGCGAATGTATCTGTAGTTTGTTCCAAAGTAAATCTATTTCTATATTGTGGCGTTGGAGTAGAGTACAGTTTAAAATCAAGAAACATGGCTCCTTTAAAGTCCTTTCCTGAGTTTTAGAATGCCTCCTTAATAATTAGCTGCACAAAAAGCTGCATTGATACAAATAAGAAAGAACAGAAGATACTTAAATATTATCCCAAGTTTTAACACAGTGATTTCTTTAAATTAAAAAGCAATTGGACTGAATGATGCCAAAGTTGCCCAAAATTATGACAAAATCAAATTGGGAGAAGCAGGCGGCAGGGGTGGTGAGATGCAGAATATACATACTGTATGTTTGAAAGTGAAAGGATTTTGCCTTTTTCGTAGTATTAGAACAGAATTTCTAATTTACCTATAGCAACATTTCAAATGTATTTAAATAGGTATAGTTTTACAAAAGGAAATATATATATATATATAAAAAATCCTATTTTGTAAACTATATATTTTTATTTTATATGGGTTATAAAACTGCAAGGACAGAAGCTGAAAATTCACTAGGATTCTTTTTCTTTTAATGGAGGTGCCTCAAATATTTATTAGTGCTTATTTTAAAATATAAACCCACATAATAAATTCTTTCTCCATGTCATATGGATTGTACATCTCCAGGATTGATTACTGAAAAACCTCAAGAGTACTGCAGCTCTTACAACCACTTAATAAGATCAATTATAGTACAACAATAGGATGCTGTTATTCCTAATTATGTTTCCCACTTGGCCTAAGCAGACGCACAATCTGTATACAGTGCTAACCAAGACTGAAATAAGGTTGTATTTAGATGGTTTCTGTTTCTGTGTTTAAAAAGCCTATTAAAAAAAAAGTCACATGTCTAAATAAATGCTTATCTCAAAAGTATTTTTGCTATGCACCGTCCAAAAACTACATGGAAAATTTTAATTTTCTGAAATTCTTACTAAAAAAATAGCATACAACCTCACAGCTACATTAAGAAGGTAAAGACTTCTTACAGATGTACAGGTCTGTAAGACAAGGCCTAAATTAAATATGACTGTAATCTGAGTGACAGGGATGAGATCTAAGTAACAAACTATTTTGTCAAAGGATTTTCACAGTGCTGGACTCCATCCTTGTATACAGCAGCTTTTGAAGTTGCACAAAAAATTGAGATAAGGCTATATCTGCCAAAAAACAGCCACACAGATCCTCACAACCTTTTTAGAAGCATAACTCTTGTAGAATTCATTTACTGCATCATTCCTTAACACTAGAGGTGTCTCTGGCATGGAAACTGAAATTTATCCTTTTTCCCCCCAATGTCTGGAAGTGTTGGTAAGAGTTCTGCGACTTTGGCCTGTCTACTTATAACCCTACTAAAGTTTTGGTTTTAACTTTGCCTAAACAGCCAACTTGTGTTTGTAAAGCAATATTGTTTTGCTGTCTCTAAAATACTTGAAACAAAAAAAGAAGTGCAATGTGGTTTTAACTTCATCTAAAATAGATAAATGGAGTATTGATTCAATGTAATATGATGAGGACATAAAGAGGAAATAAATTGTGTCTGTAATTGTGTTGCCTTTATTATATTGATAGTACTGTTTTGTCACCTCAGATTGAGGCTGTGCACTTTAGATTTAACTGTACAATGTTGCAAATCAACATGTGTTGCTGTATAAGCTTGTACAATATATTATTGATATGTTATTATTTGTGTAGTAGTAGTATTGACTCTTGATATTGTAAGAACTGCATTCACACCCGTCCCTCTACTATATCTTTGCTTGGTGTTAACCTCTCCTTGTTAGCTTTTGGGCAGGCCTTTCACCTCACTTTAGTGGACTTCCATTGCTACCTGCGATGCATAATGTTGCAAGTCAAGCTATAGAGGAGATACCAATTCTATCAGGAAGGCCTTCAATGTGACCTTTGCTAAACGTGTCAAAATCAGCAGACCAAACACTGAAATACTGGGTAGAGCAGCAAATTATATTCTTTTTTCTTGCTGGGAAAAAGGCAAGCAAAGAACTTGTGAAGTAAAAATAGAACAGGGACAATGATGAAGGTGATCAGTAGCCTGGTTACATCTTGCATGTGCAATTCCGTTTTAAAGTGCTAAGTGCAAACAATGTATTTATTACATGTATGTGCCAATCCAAGATTTACATTTGGTGTTCCAGGAGAACCAGCATTTATTTTTTTCTTACACATTACTGTACTTATTGCAGCCAGGAAAGAGCGGCGTAGCAATCTGTTCTTGTGTTTGACCAAAGTATCTTATTTGTGGTGTTGATCTAAATCCAAATAAAAGTGTAAAATGTGACTCTGGGTCTTTTCATTAGCAGCACTGATGGGCACTCTGAGACTTTATCACTTGTGCCATTACAGAGCAAGGCCCCAATAAAGGGAATGTTTAATTGGAACTTTCTGTGTCTCCTGCTGGATTTTTTTGTTATGAGATGTGTTCTGTTAACTACTGTAACATAAAAATACAAATTCCATCACCAGTCCCTTTCTGAGGCAATACTCAGCACCACCATACCAGGGTAAATCTGCCATCTGGTATTCCTTAACTTATCTTTACAAGACAGATTTAGTTGCTTTTTTCTCCTCAGGGTCAATTTTTTTATGTTTTGTTTTGTCTTTTCATTACACAAGTACTTATCCCTAAATTAACCATGAACTCAAATCAGCCTTCAGCACAGCAGGGAAAGCAGTCAGGACACTTGCCAGGACAGCCCAGACTATACAATGGCAACAATTTAAAAGGACCATGAAGTGAAAAAGACAACCAATGCAAAAACTAAGATTTTAATAGTGATGTCTCCCCTGGCCCAGGGCCTTCTTCCTTCAAAATCTGTCACCTGTCTGCTGTATTTTCCTTCCACCCTCTGAAGTGTTGCTCAGTGTGATGCCAGCAGCAGAGAAAGAAAACCAAACTATGCTGTCAAAGCAGCAGCAGTCAGAAAGCTTTTGCCTGAAATGGGATTTTTTTTGGTATCATTTCTTTATAGGAGAATTTGAGATTAACACCTGTGCTGAGTACCTGCACAAAGTCCAGCTGGGAGATCTGTATGGAAATACAGAGAAGGAGAACATGTGGGAATGTTACTGTCCTTACCTCGATGAAGCTCTTCATTTGGCACTGGTAGAGGGAGCCTTTTGGAGCACTAAGCTCACAGGAGTGTGTGAGCTTGGGCTTTGCTCTAAACCCATTCCCCCCAAGAGCCACATGGAGCCTCCCTGAGAGACAGTGGGCTGGAAAAGATTTGTCCAACTCTGTTTAGCAGAGAATCCTGTCTGCACTTAAGACAGGCAGAGAGAGAGGTGTGAACATTGGCACGTGATTCTGAAGTCCATACCTGTAAAGAACAGCAAGACTATCTGTAGAAGTGATTGATTTCCTTGACACTGAGTAGTTAGCAGCTGGTGCAGGGTTAATATAGAAAAAACAGTGTAGGTGGGCTCTCTTGCAGCTTCTGCAAATCCTCAGCCCAGGATCCATGTTGGTCAGAGCATGAGAGGGGCTGAAGGGGAGATAAGAAGCTGAAGTTCTCAGCCCAGCTGGTCTGACAAAACAAGATGGACCACACAAAGACATGGCTGACATGGTGATTGGGTCTCAATGATTTTAGCACCTCATGAATGCTGCTTGCTCTTCTGCCAGTGTCCTCTAGGAGGGACCCAGAGAGAATCCCTCATCTATCCTGAAGACCACAGCTCCAAGTAAGGCAGGTTTAAGTATCAAGTTAGTTGTAATGAACATGTTCCAGCATGGTTAAGGAAGGAACAAAGCAAGACAGAGCTCAAGAAAACCTGTATCTTTTATCTGACTCAGCCAGGCTAACTGCCAAGTAGAAAATCACTCTAGATAGAAAGTGAGCTCCACAGAAAGCCACAGAACACTGTCTTTAATGTGTTAATGTCTTAGACTTACAGTGACTGAACCATCGACTCTATACATGACCAACCTAACTAAAGGGAGTAATTCAGCCATTAAGGGAAAGCCAGGTGCTGCAGCTGGAAGAATTACAGCCCTGACTTTGCTCTTCACTGACAAGACAGAATGTCTGCAGTTGTGGCACTGTTCGTTATGGCACTATGGGATGCAGGTGTATAGATTTTACACTGTACTTTGGAATAAGACATTGGGTCTGAGATTACACTCAGAAGAAAAGGAATACTCTTTTTTATTAGAATAAAAGCCTTGCTGCTGAAATTCTTGCTTCACAAGGAAAGATGAAAAAAATCAGCTCTGTAAGTTCATATTGCATGAACAGAGCAAAGGCTGTTTTCTCAAGGCACAGAAAAGTCACAATCCAAGCAAGGATGAAAACCTCCAGTTCTACCACTACTCTGCAACGGCTGCCCCTGTGCATGTTCTCACTCCAGCTGATGCCTGAGGCTGAGAATCCCAAAGGCATTCAGAGACTTAACTTCCATGATGTGAACCCACATTGCTTAATCCCAGTCCTTTAGTAACTTTCAGCCTGTGACCTCTAATCCCCTATGGATAATTTCACAGGGGTCTGTGGCCAGTAATCAGGAATGGCAACTTCAGTGTACTGCTCTGCAGTATGTGAAATTTCTAAAGGAGTCCTCATATTCCATAGAAAGATTTTAGATGCTCATGACTCAAAAGTCTTGAAAACCACACAACTAGGTAACCTTTCTTTCCAAAACACTTCATTTGGCATTACAAGTAACAGGGTCTAGCATACGACTGGCATCTACTACTGCCTGCACTGGGCACTACAATCATGTAAGATTTATTTTAACTATTTAGCTGCAGAAAGATATGTTCTGCACAACAAACATTAAATTAACATGCAGGACAGGGAGCGTAAGAGTACCTATACTTAATTTGCCCCATTACCCTAGAAACTTTTATCATTTTATATAATCCTGTATCAGTAAATTTCCATTTTCTCCCACTTTTACACTCTCTGCATGACGGACTTCTATTTTCCTACCCATCCTCCTCTGTCCTGGTAATGAAAGCAGTTCTGGAAGAAAGAACAGATGTTTGGGACTTGATGTAAACGTATTTTTGTTACTCTGAGGAACTAAAAAGAAATGGCTTATGATAAAATAGTTAGCTGCAGACCGCAGCTTTTTAAAGACAGTCTATAAAGAGTGATCAGGCAGTGTGGTTGGTGACTGCACACACACTGGGACTGCACAGCAGAGCTTCCCAGGTGCTCCTTTGCTGAGAGGCAATACCCACCATGGGAAGTGACTCCACAATAGTCCTTGCCAAATAGCTACACCAGCTAATTTCCCGGTTCAGATGAACCACTGCTGTGTGTATTGCATTGGCAGCCCGTGAAAGCCCAAACCTGGTAGCAGTAAAAGCTGTAATACTGTCAGCTCCAGATCTAAAAGCATTGAAGAGACTTGGTGCACAGGACTTCAGCTCATATGGGGATTTTTTTCTTTCACCAATGTTTCCTTCTGATCAGAAGAGACTGTGGAAATAAAATATGAAGTTTCCAGGCAATTCTCTGTTTGGATTCAGCTTTCAATGAACTTGACTTTGGAACATAGGGAGTTCAGAGCTGCTCTGTTTCCTTTCGTGAATTCCCAGATGCATGACTTCCACCAAATAAAACCTCCTGGCTGCAGAAAGCTCAAAGAAACCAGGACAACAGCTCTGCACAGTGCCTGCAGAGAAGATTCCTGGAGATTGGACCAATAAAGCTGTCCTTCCTCGGGGAATTGGGATAGTGCACTTTCCTTCCACAGCAAACACCAGGTCCCATCTAGAAGAACACATCTTGATGAGTTATGAATCTGCATCCCTTATCCTATGGTTATTTGCTCTTGCACCAGCAGTTTGGGCTGCGACTCCAGATAAGCCTGTCTATATTAAATTTGGGAGATTGAGAATTAAGCTGTATTAATAGTGATACTAATGAGAGTTGGCAAGTAGGATATTAATAAAATGCAGAGTTCCTTAGGTAAGCCCCTACTACTCAGTGAGATTCGTGACAGTTCTGAATGAAATTTTTAGACTGCAAGATTATCAGTGTTATTTTCTGTAATAACTTTGGATAAAAATAGAATTGTTTCCTGTTTTAAGTCTACAGACTCAATAAGCTACCTCAGGAATTCATATCCAACAGGCAAATGATAAATGGTAGGGTTATGATATAGTATAAGTGCCTCCATATCTCACTCTGTCCTTTTACCTTCAACACAAATGAGCTGTGATACTGCTTACTACAAAAGTGTTTTCCCCTCTTAAACAAACCGAGATCTGTCTATTTACATCTCACATTTACTAAAATTTCAATGGGTGTCAGTAGATGAAAGAAATAATCACATTAAAGTGAAATACAAAATACAAATGATTAATGGTTGTGCTCAAAATTGTCAGTTGATATGCTCACTTTACTTAGGGCCTTGTTTGTGCATATTACAATTCATTTTACACTGATTCATTTCTCCCTTTGCCATTTCTTTTAATTCACAGTGTCATGTTTTTATGAGCTGGTGTTGTAGAAAAATCTACAAGCACATCATGTGTTGTTGACATGACACTGGCAACCCAAGAGGTATGCACAGATCACCTCACCACTTTGCCATTGGTTCTGAAACAGCTCACTTTTTATTTACTGCTATGATAGACTTTGTCTTCCATAGATGACAATTGGCAATCATTTTTGTCCTTTTCTTCAGCTAGTTCAGCTACAGTCATTATGAAAAAAGAGATAAAAATAATCGAACTCAAAAAACCTTCCAGTGATTGGAGCTGATTTCAGATGCCTCAATTGCAATGCAGCTGAAATTACTCATGTATTACAGTGCTTGAAAGCAATTTTCTTGCAGTAACTCTTAAATAAATTGTAGCTATTGATCACTAGCCTTCATATTTTCTGCACAGAAAGCCTCCTCTTTGTTTACATTGTAGGCAGCCCCGCTTGCTCCCAGGCTTGTTTTTAGAGTGAACCAACTAAACCACTTCTAGGGGAAACTGGACACATTTGACAGGATAGGTCGCCACAGAGTCTGATCCAAGCAGACAGCACAGATACAGACTGCACCAAGGTTGACTTCTGCATCACACAGGACGTTGCAATCTAGAAAATGCTCTTGCTCTCTCTCAGGTACACAAAAAAAAACGCTGGTGTCATGCACAGAGACATCATTTTGCAGACTACAGTGGAGTCTCTCAGAACTCATAGAATCATACAATCACTTTGGTTGAAAAAGACCCTGAAGATCACTTAGTCCTACTGTTAACCTAACACTGCCAAGGCCACCACTAAACCACGACCCTAAGTGCCATATTGACACCACTGTTGACTGTGTTGTCCATCATCCTTTGCTGTATTACTACACAGTCATTGAACATGAACTAACTCAAAGCTGACTCTCATGAAGGATTGCCACAGGAAGAGTAACAAACAGCAGACAAAATAGGCTGAAGATCAAGAAAGGTTCTTCTCTCTCGTTCAGTGTTTTGTTGTTGAGACATTAAAAAATGACACTGTGAGGTCTCAGGTCCAAACTCTGATTTTGTCTAATGAGATCTGAATCCACACTGCAATAAAGTGATTGTTGGTGTGTATAGGGGCAAGAAATGCTCTCAAATCCCTTCTGTGGACATGTAGTCTGGGTGAAGCTGTGACAGGGTTGGTACAAAAGTGGTTAATAAATGTGCCCAGAGAGTTTTTTGTAGGTGGCACAGAGAATGGCTCTGCATAAGTCTGTCCCAGACTTGATTTTGTTCAACTTCTCACTAACGACTCAGACAGTGAAATACAGACTATGCCTATCAAGTGCCTAGATGGTGCAGTGCAAGGATGGGCAGAAGTCCGGGAAGAACAGGGGAAGGGCAACAGCTGAATTCAAATCAATCTTGACAACCTGGAAAAATAGTCTGAAAAAATAGGTTAAAGTTCAGTAAATGCAAGTGAAGGGCATTACTTCAAGCAGGACTGTGGTGGGTAGACCTGGGCTGGACACTAAGTACCCACCTATCACTGCCCTCCTCAGCAGTGCAGGGATAAGAAAATATAACAAAAGGCTCATGGGTTTAGATAAAGATGGGGAGAGATCACTCACCAGTTACCTTCATGGGCAAAACAGACTCACCTTGGGGAAATTATCTTAATTTATTACCAATCAAATCAGAGTTGGATAATGACAAAATAAATCCAAATCTTAATACACCTTCTCTCACCCCTCCCTTCTTCCTGGGCTTAACTTCACTCCAGATTTTCTCTACCTACGCCCCTGCAGTAGCACAGGAGGATGGGGAACTTTGGTCAGTTCATCACACATTGTCTCTGGCATTCCTTCCTCCTCAGGGGGTTAACTTCTCACACTCTTCCACTGCTCCAATATGGAGTTGCACTCACAGGAGACAGTTGTCCATGAACTTCTCCAAAATGAGTCCTTCCCACACACTACATTTCTTCATTAACTGCTCCGGCGTGGGTCCCTTCCATGAGGTGCAGTCCTTCAGGAATAGACTGCTCCAGCATGGGTGTCCCACAGTCGCAGGTCCTGCCAGGAGCCTGATCCAGTGTGGGCTTCCCATAGGGTCAGAGCCTCCTTTGGTTGCATCCTCCTGCTCTGGAATGGAGTTCTTCAGGGGCTGCAGATGGATCTCTGCTCCACTGTGGACCTCCATGGGCTGCAAAGGCACAGCCTTCTTCACCGTGGTCTTCACCGTGGGCTGCAGGGAAATCTCTATCTGGCACCTGGAGTTCCTCTCCCACCTCCTTCTTCACTGACTTCGGTATTGGCAGAGTTCTTGCTCTCACATATTCTCATTCCTCTCTCCACTGCTGTTTTTCCCCTTCGTAAATATGTTATCCCAGAGGCTCTACCACCATCACTGATGGACTTGGCCTTGGACAGCAGTGGGTCCATCTTGAAGCCAGCTGATATTGGCTCTGCCAGACGTGGAGGAAGCTTCTGGTTATCTTCTCACAGAAGCCACCCCTGTAGCCCCCTGCTACCAAAACCTTGCCACTAACCACAGTCACAAACTGAAGGTGCGTTATGTAACAGCCTTTCAAAGAAGGGTCTCAATTACTGCTGAAAAATGTTTTACCAGTGAGAACAATTATGTAGTCAGTTTGGAATATATGAGTGGGAAAATGGTTTACACTACAGACTGAGTCATCCCTCGGATCTAGTCACCGGAGACGATTGGTGCAGCCTCCATGAGGACATAATACTCAGTTTTAGGCATCACACTTCCAGGAAGACATGAAGAAGACAGCAATAATTATTAGCAATCTAAAAACATACAATCTTCAAGGAAATACTAAAAGTTGAACTGTCTGTGTAAAAACATGTAAAAAATTATGATCAAAGTCCACTAATATCTAGAATTTTGCTAGAGAGAGAGAGATTTTTTTTCCTGTGGTCATGAAGGCTCAGACAAGAAATAATGTCTTCAAACTCCAGCAGAAAAGATTCAATTCAATATTACAAATAGCTTCCAGTGATAAAGGTAATAAAGCCTCAAAATAGATTACCTTGGAAGACCCTGGGATGCTGGAAATCTTCAGAACAGAATGGATGAATGTTAAGCAAGAAACAGTTGATCCCACTTTGAGCAGAGGGATGGACCAGGGACCCTCCCTAAGTCCCTCTTGCTGTATTTTTCTGTGCCTCAAGGCAACACCCCTGGGTTAATCTCTGACTACCTGTAACTGCTTTCAGTGACTCCTTTCAAGAGCGTGTCAGTGCTGTGGATCAGCATGAAGTTAATTTCTAGGAAATCCTGTGTAGTAAGAAAGCTGTAGAGATCTCAGGCAATCAGTGTCATAACAGATGTAATAAACTGTACTGATTTCCCTCCTTCAGCAAAGGCCTTCTGACCTGCCAGCTCCCCAGACTGCTGCTACCCTGACTTAACCATGCAGTTGGTTGTCTCCTAAATCATTAACTATTCCAAAATGCAGATGAAAATTCCTAAAAAAAAAAAAAAATCTTAAATCTAAATACCACGAGATAGGTCAGAACCAGAAATCTGGATTACACTTGTGACTGAGTTTTGAAGGTTACAAGGAAGAGAGAGAGAAGAGGGTGACTTTGGTGGAGGAGCAGCCCAAGTGCTCATCTTGACTCCATGAAACAAGGACTAGGGAAACAAACTCAGTCTTCTGCATTCCTTTCAAATTTACCCTTTTTTTTTGCCTGTATATTCTCACCACATTATGCACTGGCTCATTAATCATTTTTTTATACAGATGTTACAAGATTTTAAGTAGATAAAACAGGTCATAGAGCTGACACTCTTCCTATGCTGGCTGTGCCTTCAGGGCATGGGGAGGGAGAAGGGAAGAATGGGTGCAGGACCAAGGTAGCTGGACAGCTGGTTACTATTTCCCTTGGGTTGGGAGAAAGGGGACAGGTACTGGTGCTGCATCACGGGACAGTCCTGGTCTAGTCTTGGATGAAATACAGAAGCCAGGTCGGGCTTTGGTGGCTCTTACTTTAAGTCATCTTTCCAGCTGGGTGATTTTGGATTATCTCTCACCCTGACTTGCCTTGAAAATTAACCCCACGCAGTGGTGCATAAGTGATAAAATATCCCTGTAGCCTTAGTTACTGACAGATAGGTGTTGAAGGAAGGTGCCCGTAAATCTTGCTCCTCTACACCCACACAAGTTGAGTTTGATCAAGCCCTGCTCGAGTCTGTGGTAAAATTCCCACAGATTGCAAATGGACTTGAACTGAGTTTATGAGTGACATAATTTAAAGGATGTCCGGGCTGCCTGAACTAATGTCCATCTGTTTCAATGCCATTTCAACACCTAAAAAATCAGCTGATACTGTGGGCTAGGCACAGACTGACAGGCAAATGCCAGATGGAAACCTGGGTTGTCACTGCTGCTGCAAAGCAGCTCTTCAAATGTGGCCATTTCTCAGGGACCCTTCCCCAGAGCAGTGCTCATGCATCCACTCTTCACCTTCCAGTCAAGTGGTTTCCCAAGCAGAGGGGTCTCTTTAGGGTCAGTTGGAGTGGGTGGAAGCAGCTGATTGCCCATCCTCATGTCATCCTGCCGGGTCCTCATGCCCCGTGGCAGGCAGTGGACAGTGTGTTTTTCTCCTTTCTAGACAGAGAAGGTGCTGCCAAGACGTTGCAAATGTCTACAGGACTGAAAAAAAAGGTTCCTGACCTGCATATATTTTTTGAGGTAAATATCCAATTTGTATACATGAGGGAATTAAAAGATGCACCATAAACTGAGTAACGGCTACTATATTCTGACAGTCTAAATAAGAAAGTCTATTTACCTTAAAAATGAGGAGGAAAAAATTAAGAAATAAAAATGAAGTGACTTGGAATACGAATAATGCTTTTTCAGTTCAAGAGACAGGTAAGAGAAAGCTTTTCTAAAAATCTATTCAAGTTGTACTGAAATGAATTTGTATTGAGGAAACAAAAACTATGTATGTGTCGCTCCACAATTTAATGTCTGGTCAACCAAATTATGTCAAAACTAATGTTATGCTTTCTTTGGGAATTATTTAGTCTATTAAACTTGATTTTTTTTTAATACAGGTAAGGTTTTCAAAAGAAACTGTAGTTCCAAAATTAATGTCACATCTTCAGCTTAGCAATGCAGAAATTACATATCTCAAACATGCCTAGACTGTAACCACACTTCTGTCCAGCATAGCTAGGAGATCGATCAAAGCTCATTTGACCCAAGTTACAATTGGAGCCCACATGTCCCATTTCTTCTCCCATACCTCGCTTCATTTCTAGCAGAGTTCTTTTTTCCCCACATATTTGCCTCCCTGGCCATGGGGAGGGATCCTGCAGTCCAGCTGCTAGATGAAACCCCAGCCTTGCAGCAGTCAGCAGTAAAACTCTCATCTACCAGATCACAGGATTTCACTGATGCCCTTTCAGTGTTCTGAACTTGATGGGTTTTTCTACGTGAAAAGGAAGAGGTTTCTGGACCAGATAGTGGGTGTTTTCTACATCACACAGAAGGTCTTCTTCTCACAAGAAGACCTCCAGCAAGTGGCAGGTTTGACTGCTTAATAGAAACCAGAATTTGACAGGGGAAGGGACAGAAAGCTGCTACAAGCATCAGACATCAACAACACAGAGCTCCACTGTCCTAGAAGACCTGAAGGATTTACCTAACACATTGGTACCCATGCAGGAGGGGCACTAAATATGCCATCATTTAGAAGATTTCTTTGTTAGTCTTTCCTGTCATTTCTCTGTATTTCAGTCATGTTTGGAAGACCTTACAGTTTTTGTGCTGGTGACTCATTTAGCAACATGAAATGTTTTGTTTTATTCTCATCTTCAATATCATCATTTTTAAAAGAGAGAAGTTGATGCAGGACTGTGCAATTAAATTGTTACATTTGTAAACAGACTAATAATACATTGGTAGCAGTTGGGATATGCTCTACCCTTCATTGCTAGCTATCTGGAGAAAGCTGTTGATAAAATTAAACACCATTTTATATATGATTACAGTGATTCCTATTTTTTCCTAGTCATATACTCTCATCTAAGCATTTTAATGACCAACATTTATAAATTCATTAAATAAAACTGTTCCTTTCATCTTGTTTTCTTGTTTCTAATGCATAAATACGTCTCTCCTCAGTACCTCATTTTCTTGTATTTTTTCCTCTGATGTTTATACTTATATCATGCTTTGTCTTCATCCAAATTTTACTGCCATATGTCTATAAAGATAATGTTTTTATCAATGATGCACACAACAGAGGTGAATAACAATGTGGAATTAAACCTACTAAGCTGTTAATATAAGACACTTTAGTTGCACTTTCTGCCTAGAAATATTTACTTTTCTGTAGAGAGTATTTTACATAATGTAGCTTAAAAAAGAAAAGCTCAAAGCATAGGTACATGGACTGGTTTGGGGAAAAGTGAGTCAGAGAGATTATGGTAGGGCATGAAGTCAAGCTTTCACATTTTAGGAATTAATTGGCTGCTAAGAAGGAGTGGCTGAAGCGTAGGAGGAAAGCTAATTTTAGTGGGCACCAACAAAGAGCAGAGGGATTCCTGATGCTTTTATTTCTCAATCCCGCTCCAGTAAAAATTAAGTCTGTGAAAAGGCTTTTTAGAAGTCAAGGCAAGCTGATGTGAGGATGCTGTGCTGAAAAGATGATGTCTGCTTTCAGGCTCACCACCTCCAGCCGAGATTTCTGCTGCAAGTAGCACATGAAGTGAAGTGGGGCTGGGCTGTAGTCCATCTGAGCATCCTGGCACACCAGAGAGCTGGCTGTTGGGGTAATTCTTTCCCTAGATCAAGCAAGTGTATGTCAGAAGATGATGTTAAAATAAAAAGTTGCAAGTATTGGAGATGCTTCAAAGCTAACTCCAGTTCCTACAACTTGTCTAATGCAGTTGGTGGCTGAAATCCTGACCATGCCAAAGTCAGAGATAGAAGTGCTGTGAACTCCAGAAGTCCCAACATCCCAGTGGCCATCTCTGCTGCTTGCTGCCACCAAAGCTGATTGGGTTTGGTGGTGGGTTTTTGCATGCTGACAAGCCGCAGAGACAGAGGGGGCTGCATTTTGGCAGTGGGTAAGACAGTATCCTCCACAGATCAGGGACTTCTCAAGAGGACAGGCTTGACACAGGTTGACAATTAGGTCTCTTTAGAACTAAACCATAAAGCCACCCTGACCGCACACAGAGGAGAGAAATCACCCGAGGCTGTAAAATTAGCTGCTTCCTACCTGCTGCTCCAAGGCAGAGTGATGGGCAGAAACTTGCAGGAATGAACAGATTGGAGGTCCATCCCCTAGGGCTAGGGGTAAGAGAGGACTGCCAGTCGCCCTACAAAAAGATGGATGCTGATTTACTCCACAAGGAAGGCAGAGAGAAAGAAATTAAACTGTGTAAGTTTGTCCAGCTCCTGGACAGCACAGCAAGCCATTGCCCCTTATTCTGGGTGGACTGTAGTGTGGCAAAATAATTCTTCACCAAAAATTAAACAAAGAGCTTGTGTTTCTGAATATGAGCAGAATTAATTAAATGGCTTTAAAATACTTATAAAATTATGACTATATTATGTTTTAAAAAGCATTTGGAAAACTTAGTAAATAGAGTATACAGAAGCACTGCACTACTATATAAATAAATAGAAACTGGAGCATTCAAAGGAGAGTATGGGGTCCTGCCTGTATTTTTTTAAGCATTCTACAGGCCCCTGTAACAGGGATTACATTCTCTGTTAATTCTGCAGGGAAACTAAGTAATTAATTCCTGCAAAATTCCATAACGCAAGGATAACAAAAGTGCTTTGAAAATATATCATGAATAGGTAACGGCTCTGCTCAGAGTCTAAGATATACATGCACAACAAATATATGGAATCAAGTATTTGTCGAAAGTAAATGAAAGTAAAGTAACTCTAGCAGGGTCAAGAGACATTGTCTTTCATTCACTATCCTAAGCTGATGTTTTCTTTTAGAAGAGCTTTAGGTGGAATGTGCCTGAGATGTTTTAAGCAGAAGGACAGGGATCAAGATAAGATTATCTAGGGATCAAGATAAGATTATCTAGGATTATGAAAACCTTGAAGTATACATTAGTCCATGTGCCTTTTTGTATAGAAAAAAGTGGATTATTCATGTAGGACCTATTGTTCAACAGGCATTAATGATTGTTAGCATTCACACAAACTCCATTAAGTCAGTTGCATTTCATGGCTAGTGACTGATCTGCTACTTTTCTATGTCTTTATAGAAATAACTTGAAAAATACTTAAAAGTATCCTATAGATTTCTTCCTCTTTATGAGCTGCTAAGACTACGAAGAAATCACTACATTTTCTAAGCGTGAATTAAAAGAGAACAAGGATTTTTTTGTCTAATGAAAGAGTTTTATATGTTTGTCTAGCTGCTACTGTGAGAGTTGTAGTTTAAAAACAGAAATAAACACAGCTGTCTTCAGTCATAATGTTTAGTAAGCAAGTGGCATTACTACAAAGAGATGAAAAGGGGGAGGAAAAACGCCAAGACCTGTAGTTTTAACAACCTCTCAATTCTAAAATTCTGGAAAAAAAGATCAAAAACATCTGGTTTAGTTTTTAAACAGTGGTTTTAAACTCATAGTTTTTTGTAAACCCAGTGAAGACAAGGATATTTGTGGAGTGATTATGAGTTTGTTTGCAGAATTCTTTGAAAATTACAAGGATTTGGCTGCATATGTAGTTGTAAATGGAAACTATTTTGTTAGTCTGATTCTAGTATGGGAAATTACTTTCTCAGACATATGCTTGTTATTTTTTAATAGATTTCAGTTTGTTTAATCTGCTTTGTAAACTAAACTATTGTGAAATGGTGCAAGAGAAATATTTATTTTCAGATTCATGCCCTATTTTACAACATCCTCTACTGTATTTTTCTTCCTCCATCTTATTTGGATAAAGTGCCAGAGGCAAAATCTACTTGCTAAACTCAACACATGAGTAATCATGTGGCCATCAGAGTATTCAGATGGACACTTATTAACCACAATTATCTAATGAGAATAAATACTTTGTGCATGTAATGGAAACCCACAGAAAATATGGTGGCGCATTATGTATAGCAATTTGCTGGATAATGCTTAGTGTGTTAGGAGCACTCACCAATCCTCATTTTCTATCTGGTGCTTCGTAATCTTTAATATTCTTTTACAAATGGGAAGCAGTCTGCTTTCCTCACAGTACAAGTGGCTGTTTAAATGACATCAGTAACATACCCCAACTTACAGCAAAACACGGTTGATGCTTTTCCCAACTTTTCTTTGCCAAGCCCTAAAATGACAACACATTGAACATTAAACGTGGCATGAAATTGTCCAGCATTAACTCAGCTCACTAATTACTTCTGAGTATCCTGGAGCTTATTCTGAGTACTGCAGTATCTGTGGATGCTCTAGAAGATGTCGTGGTCCAGGCTCAGGTGTGCATTTCCTCTCTCAGCTGGCACCACCACCAGCACTGTTGCCCATTTCAGGATACCACTCAGAGAAGCTATTTCTCCTCCCAAGAACAGGCTTTCCTGTTGAAACAAATGTTGATAATTTCAAAGCTATTAGGCAGCTACTGAAATCTGCCTGAAAAATGCCACATCAACTAAAACACAGTGCAGTGACAGATGTGAAGCTCAAAACACCACTTTGACAACTTTCTGAAAAGTCAGGCCCCACTCAGAGATGTATTGGAGGTTCAGTCCCTGGAGGTCTGGGCAAAGACGTGGGTCAGTGAGCAAGAAAAGCAATATGTGAGAACAGCCAAAAGCTGGACCAAGGCCAGGCTGGACCATCTCACTCCTCCCTGGAATACAACCCTGCTGAGGCTGAAGTGCTGCGGGGTTTGAGCAGCCCTGTTGTCCCTGCCATGATGCAGCAGGGTATCGCCTTGTTTTATCCTCTGTGCTGAAGGTTTGGGTCCCTATTTCCTGAGGATCGCCTTGTGGAGGGATGAACTGCTACTGTGCACTTAAGAGGCCACAAGAGATTCAGCACAAAGTGAGACAGTTCTACTGTCCATCACTTGTACCCATGGCAGGCTATAAGGTATGTTTCCATCATATGTGCAATATAAAACCATGGGCACTCTGCCCCTGGCTCCTGAGTTACTATATTACTTCATTACAAATATTTTCCTAAGGGGCTTATCTTCTGTTTCTGCCTCTGAAATACCCCCTTTCATTACACATCCCTCTCAAGCACTGTCTGACCCCTCCTTGCAGTTTTACTCCTACTGTGATTCTCACTCACGTATCTTTCCTGCAAATCAATGTGACAAATTGCTCTGACTGGACATCAGCTTTTTTCCACTTAAAAAATTTACGCTTTTTTAGTTTCAATATTTTATAATTCTGTTTTAAACAATGGTCAAACCTCTACTTTCTACTCAAACCATGCAACATTTGTTTCTTTTGTTTCTTTTTTCCCTTGTATAGATCCTTAAAAGTGCTGGAGCTTGAATCCCATAGTAGTACATTTTCAGATTTTCAGTCTCTTTCCAGAAAGGTGTGATTAAAAATCGACAAAGGAATTGCTTTGCAGACTTCAGCATCTTCAGGCTATTTTCTCCCACTAATTGCTGAAGCTGACCACTAAAGCCAGGTTTACTGTCTGATGGGCCATTTCAGTGTTTGAAAAGAAGACACTTAGAAAAATGCAGTGGCCGGCTTTACCGAATCATTCTGTCAGACCTATATAAAGTCACCCTAGCAATAAATTTAATGAGAATGGACTCAATATCTTTCTACTGATGTAAAAGGCTTGTATTCCCAGACAGAGAAAGAGACTTTGTTATAACACACTACTGGCAAGTGTCTGCTATTGTCTGTCATTTTCCTTCTCCAGACTCTGATTTTATTATCATATTGTTGTAATGAAAAGCACAAATCATCTGGACAGCAATGGCAAGCAGCTGTATCTCACTGCTGTGATGTCACCAAATGACTATATTTCAAGGTTTTGTCATTAAATAATTTTTGTGAAAAATACAGACTAGTTTGAAGGCTAGCATGCAAATAAACAGGAGCTGGCTACACGGGGTTCCTCTGAGTCATGTCACACAGATATTTCAGCCCTGTCTTTGCCTGTGCCCTTCAACCCTGACTGGCTGCAGCAGCTCCCTGTGCAGCAGCTCCCTATGCAGCCTTCTGTGATCCTCCATGAGGACCAGGGCCCATTGGGGATTTCCCCAAGGGAAAAATCAAACATTACAGCACAGCAGGGAAGGTTCTGTTTTCCCCGTAGCTTCACACGCTGTGAACAAGTGTTTCTTTGCTATTGCTCTATTCGTAATTCAATTACTTTGTGCATTAATCTCTCACCTGCGAGCAGGAAAATATGCTCTCTGAATTGCACACATTTATTGTAACTTGTATGCAAAATTTCCACGGTAAAAATAGCCCTGTGATATTGTAGCTTTTTTTCAGGTTCAATACCCTCTTCTTGAAATTAAGAAGACACTGGACTGGAGCACTAATTCAGCATTGTTTCCACTTTCTGTTGATATTCAAATTGCATCCCAACAAACTAAGCCCACTCATGTGCTAAGAAACAGCTGCGAGAAAATCTTTTTGGGTCTTTGTGTAAAATGTCACAGGATGGAGACTGAATCTGGAGAAACTGAGTGACCTAGCTTTAAAAGGCAGCCAAACTTATTAATGTCTTCAGATGAAACATTCTAGAAAGAGCTAGTGATTGAGCTATGTAACGTCATATCTGGAAAACTGACCCCAATTTCTGGTTACTGACCCTCATCTTACCTGCTACTGCTGCAGAAAGCTCAAGTAGCTGTGCAAAGGCAAGTGTGATCACACAGACTCTGCCAAAGGTAATGATACATTTCTACCAACAAAAAGAACTACGTGAGAAAAAACTGATGGGCTTTGTTTTGGAAAATTTTGCAAGTAATTGTTTCATTAAAAAAAATCAATCCAAAGCTATACAAAAAAGTCAAGGTGATTATTTACTGCGAACCCTTCCAAATTACACTATTATGAAAATGTTTAGGATGAGATTTTTCCTCTTCTAAGTTGTTATTGGTGCCTGTAAGAAGGACATTACTGCTTGTGTTCCTGTGCTACCTCAACAGCAAGATGGAGTCAGAGGGACACCAAGAAATTCTTTCCAGTGAAAAAAATGTAGGGCAAGAAATAATAACAAAGGGCAATATAAAACACTCTACTTTCTCACTAGAAGGTATATTAAGCTTATTTCAGGGTCTCTGTGTGTCCACAAGGTAGGTACAAGCCTGCCAGCAACAGCTGCTTGAACTATGCTTTCCTTCAAGGAGGTATCTTGGGTAATCATTGCAAAACTATATTGTTCTTATGGTTTGTAATGCAAAAAACCTCTCATAACCAGATACTTATGACATGGTAGGAAGTCTAAGTGGTGTTTTTTGTGAAAAAGTGACAGTTATATTTGCACATTTAATGGTTGTAAAACAACTAACAGTTGAAATCTGTGTATCTCAGAACACCGGTATGACTCTCGATGTGTCAATAGGTAAACAGAAATACTACTGTGGCCAGTGCAGCATTGCAAGCTAGGGGCTTGTTTTGGACTGAAGCAACTAGATCTAATCACCAATAAAGCCGCAAAATCTGCAACCCCACCTTGAAATGTCAGAGATTTTGAGGTACATGTCCTCACTATGGCCAGTCTATAGGAGCCTACTAGGTGATGTTCTGGGCATGTCTTCAAAGACCCACATATTGGTTTTGCTAATCAGGTGAGTCTTTAGCTCACTGTAGTCTTTTCTGGACAACAAACTGTATTTCTTACTGTCTCATTCCATAGAGTCCTCCCACAGATTTCCTTTACATACAAAAGTCAGACAGGATTCAGCACATACTCATGGAAACACTGCTCTGTCTTCTATTCAGGTATTCACAGTCAGAGATGGGGCAATGACATTTCATTCTCTCCTCTGCTTCAATGGATTTAACCTCATACCTCAAGGGAAAACACCTTGCACTATAATATTTTTAGGTGCTTGTTGTTGGACCCTGCTTCTTTTATTTTTTTTCCCTGAAAAAAATACGGGGGGTTTGAGTGAAAGGTGGTTAGTGGAGCTCACTCCAGAAAAGTATATTTATCCTAGGAGGAGATATGCTTTCTTCTAGCTCAGAGTGACTGCTATGACTGTGCACATTTCCTAAAAATAATTAGCAAATACTTATAAAACTAAGGCTTTGTCTTTTCATTCACATGTTATTTTAATGTATATGTATATACACACATACACCACTTGTTACATATGTACAGCTTGCACTGTATTGAATATATACATGTACTGACAGCCTCCTCACATTTGCATACCCATGTACCCATGTCACCTTTGGAGTACAACAAATACAAATAGTAGCAGTATTGATTATGGAGCAGTACTACACACTTGATTCTAACCAGTATAAACATGTACATGTGAACAGTGTTACCTGAGAGGCAGCTGCTACACCACGCTATCAGCAGTGTTCCTGCCAAATTCCAAAGCTGTTCCAGGGTTGGTGTGCTCCAAGGGGAGGCATTAAATTAAAAAAATTTTAAAAATAATTTAAAAAAAAAAAGTTTTGCATTAAATACTGATCATTAATGTTTAAAATTTCATTGAATATTTAAGTCATTATTTTAAAAAAACTTTGAGAAAATGCAATTAAATCTGATTCCATTTTGAGCAGAGCAAATTACATGTAATTTTTTCTTGTTGGTTCTTATCTAAGTACAAAGAGTATTGAGTTTCTGAGTTCCTGAATGTTGTACAGCTATTTTAGCGGCTATTTGTGCATCCATCATATTCACTGCAAAACTTCTTGCCTTTAGAAGGCAGAAGATCAAGTATCCAATGCTAGATTCTACCCCAGTTGGGTTAGTGGGAACTTTGCCATTGGTTTAGTTGGAAGTAGAATTAAACTTTTATGTGTTGTTCTACCTTGTTCGTTAATGACTAATTATCGATTTGCTTTAGCAACTCTTTCAAAGCTTATTGAAGATAATTAAAATCTTTTTTAATGAAAACAAATCTTTCATCACGATATTTTAAAAGTCTATGAAACTATCACCATCCTGAATATCACCAGTACTTTATAAAGATCCCCTGAGAAAGCTTTAGGAAGCAGAAAATGCAAGTGTGAAGAGAATGGCAGGCAAACACACAGCTGTGTCTCTGAGATGTGTATATCTCCTGAAGGTTTGACTGAAAAGGATCAGCTGGAAACAAAGACAGATGGAAACACAAGACTAGTCCACAATACAAGTCTTCAGACTCAAAGACTTCAGTAGTTCATTTATGTATCATCTGTGCCCTAAAGCAGTTGCTTTTTAGGTGAGTGAAGACTGTTGTCGCTATCTGAATTCAAGAAGAATTAGATTACAGAGCATAAGCACAAATCCATAAAACAAACAAACAAAAAAGTAACTTCTGTGATTGATTAATAAATAAATAAGTAAATAAAAAGTTACAATAGTATTCTGTTTTCTGTGTATTCCTGTAATACCACAGAATCTGAACAGCTTCCAGTGGTGCACTGAGTGATACAGCTAATATTTGTTGTGCATGTTTTGCTTTCTCCCCTGTTACCACTCAAGGGCTCTGTGTGTTTACCTGTGAAATGTTGTGTCCTGTATTGGCAGGGACTCTACCTGACTCCTTACCACTCTATGCCAAATTTAGACAAATTAATTGAAGAAATACCCTAACTGAAATTCTTCATAACTGTATATTTTTAGACTTGTCCACAGGAAAGCTCAGTCTTGAGCTTTAAAGTAAGAAATGAAGATTTATGCCCCTCCCCATTGAGTTTTTACGATACTCCTTCAGAGACAGTTTCAAACAGTGCAAATACTATGAATATTTTTGGGTTTTGGCTCCGGTGAAGCATAAAGCATCATTTATGTGTTAAACACATACAGACACTGCAATTCTGCCCAAGAAAGTTCCTGTTACACTTAGTTTGTTTCAAACAAAATTTTAGTGTCCTCTCTGATGCCTGATGGTCTCAGTTCAAAAAACTAAAGTGTCTGTTTTTAATATCTTTAAAGGCAGAAAAGAACTGTCCTTTCATGAAAGCAGATGAGAAAGCCTGAGATTCCAGGCAATTACACACACATAGCGATCCAGTGATAGAGCAGCTGATGATTTTAAGCTCTTTCAGCCTGCTGGAATGGATGAATCCTCTTTAAGGATAGACTCAGAGGAGTAATATTTTTCAAATTGATGGACTATAACCCTTGACAGTCACTTAAAAAGAATACAAACTTCTGGAAAACATAGTATGAAGGCAATACCTCATGGTACATCATTAATTTTCCATTCACAATGTGCCTGTGATGACCCAACATTGTAATTGGGTACACTCACAGAGTACAGACCCAAACAGCCCATATCTTGCCTCCATCACACCCACTGAAATCTCTTTGAGACATGAAGTGATTTGCAGCCCCACCAGCAGCAAATGACTTGTGTTACCGTTGCATGATTGCGTCTATTAAAAGTAATTATAATCATTAACCACCAAGCACAGCAGGCAAGAAAGGGGAAAATACTGTGAAGCACAATATATGTGAGATCCAAGTCTCCTTTGCAGCCTTCTAACACAAAGTTGTCATGGACTGTATAGTTTGTTTAACTTACAGCAGACCAAGAGTCCTCTGAGGTGTAGAGTGCTGTGGACTGCTCATGAGCAGCACAGAGTTCCTGTGTTCTTCATATCAAGCAGCCCATTCTGGTCCAAGGTAATGTCCATACACAGAGATCCAACCTCATGTCTTATGGCATATACCCACTGGGGTTGTACTAAGTGACTTTTGTTTTGAAGGAGGATAGAGATATTTTACTTTTGTGCTCCAGATCTGCTTGTATGGGAAGAAACTCAAGTGAGAGTGTTCCAAAGCTGATTTCAGTGTACATTTCTAGGAGTTTGGCAGAGTTGCCTGCAAAATCAGAGGTCTAGGCCCTATGACTACATTCCTTAATTCTACAGAAGCATTTGAGGGCTGCCAACAAAAAGGTTACTATTTTAGACTATCATTCAGAAGATGTTGAAATCATAGGTCAGAAGTATAAGTCAATGTATCAAAGATCCCTGTTGGATTTGCAAGAAGGGTGTTTCCTGAAAGAAGGATCGTTGGTTTCCATACAAGATTTTAGATCTGTTTTTATGCCCCTCCTTCTCCAAACAGTTGCCAAAGTCTATCAGCAACAGGGTGAGGATGAGCTGGGATGAAATGAAACGCCTTTTTAGATGTAAGGGCACTTTAAGGTTTCTGGTTCTTCTTAATTTTAAATAAATTGAAAGAAGCCAATTTAATAAAAAGTAATCATTTCATTCAGGAATAGCCAAGAAAGAACATCCTGAGGATAAATCACATAATGGTTTTTCCCACTAACAGCTCTAAAAGTCAAGATGAAATTCTGAAACAACAGCAGGTTGTTAGCAAATCTGTAGCTGACAGTAACGTGGTGTGAACAGATGTCCTGTATATATCTAAACCTAAATCTAAGATCTGAATGTTGCTCCATTTCCTCTTTGCAGCTGTGGTCAGTAGCTGTTTACCATATAGCTGGAAGGCAAGGGTAGACTGCGTTCTTCGTTCTTGAGTCTTCATTCTTCCTGTTCTTTCATGGATTTCCATGGACTTGCAGTCAGCTATGACATTTACTGTGCACTTATGCAGTGGTGGCAAAGCTGTTTTCAGAAGTATCTGCCATAGAGCCCCTGGTGACTATTTTAAATGCATCAGTGACCTGGTTTACAGAACGGCCTCAAAGCCAGCCATAACTTCACAACTTGGAGATGATAAACTTTAGCATTGCAACTCTTGTTCATTGCAACTCTGTTATGAAGAAAGGAGCTCCTTAAACTGGCTTTCCCACTGAAGCCAGCACATAGGCTTGACTTGATTCCCTACAGAAATGCAGTCCGTTAGGCACTGTACAATGGAGAGTCCTGGGCTTTGTATTGATTGGAAGCAATCTAGAAGTCCAGTCAATGTGAAATGTGGTGCACAGCTACAGCAAACCATAATATGAAAGAGTGTGCTTCTTTGCTTCTCACAGTTTTGCTATGACCTAAATATAACGGAGTAACTGCTTTGTACTCTGTGTAGGGCTCTGTTTCTTGTTAGAGGCAAGTCTACATTTGCTTTGTTAATCCCTTGCAGAAGTGCCTACTGAATCCAGAAGTTTATTTTCACTGAGGTCTCCGTCACACTTTAGTCTTTTCCCAGTACAGGGAATAGCTGTGTTTCCCCATATGGCTTCCATATTTCTGGAGTATATTTTTGTCTGTAGATATATAAATATATATGTTCTCTTACCCTGCCCCTCATAAAGTAAACATGTGTACCATAAATTCTCTTTGTCACGTAGCCAAAGCTTTCTCTGTACCTATGTCAAATGCAAAGAACATTCTGCTGTTCTCTGAACACTTACTATAGTGCAGCTCTGCTGCTGTGTCCACACTCAGCTGTTTAAAATACCTGCTGGGAAAATGTTCATGTCCCTTAATAATTTTCAGAGAAATTGAACATCCTAACAAAAGTCAGTACACCTGATTGCATGAAACAGTCATTAAGAAGCAAAGAGAAGTTCCATTTCTTCCAGGAGTTTTAAGTCCAACGTGAAAGCTGCAGAAAGTGACTATTGTGCTATGATTAGACATCTGTGTCAGTGCTTTCTCACAAACACACATAAGACTTCTCCTTTTTCCCAACAGCTTACTTAGAATGTTTTAGAAGATTTGGTTTCAGAGGGGTTCTAAACCTAAGGGGAATTTCAACCCACATCTGGCCAAAAAAGCTAAATCCCCATTTTTACCCCTTCTTCATGTGTAAATACTATAGGGGAGGTGTGGGGGATGTTTATGTTTATGTAAAAACCAAGGCACTTAATTAATTAACTTGCACAAAATACACAGGGGGAAGATCTCATTAGAATCAAGCAAATGATGTTTTGTGAGGTATTGGCAGCCTGTAAATTTGGAACTGATTTATGTTAACATTAAAGTAAGTACATTTAATTAGCATTGATTTTAAAATGGAAAATGGTCTCCCAGGATACTGCAGAGCAATTCTTTATGTCTTAATTTGTAACAGATATTTCTCCAAGAAACAGATTTTAGAAGGGACCATCCTATTTCAGGCAAAAGGAGATGTATAAACATGAAAGAGGTAGAACATATCCTATAAGGAGGAACTGTTAGGATAATCTTCCTTGATCTCACAGAGAAGTCTCTTTGACCTGCCTGCTTGCTGAAAATAAGCAAGGCTCTCCTTTCTTTTATATCTATTCACATTCCAGCTTTTAGATAATAGATGAAGGTCTCACTCACACTAAAGATATAATTGTGGTAATATCATGCTCGGATAAGCACTGAACGACTGGGTAGATATACAGAACAGACTATGTGGCCCACATTCCATGCTTCATTTTCCTTTTAATCTTAAAACATTTCTTAACCCAGAAATTGATTTTCATGTTCAGTTTTGCAACACCTTAACCCTTCTGTTTGGCACTTTTTTCTGGGACATCACCCAGTGGAAACGCACAGAGCTGCAAACCTCATGAACAGAGGTGTAAGAAGTGAAGTAGTGCTCAGTACAACACCAGAGAAATCAAGCTGAAGAGACACAGGTGCTGGGAATAAGGAGAGCATCAGCATTTGAACATAGGTGCATTTACAATACATTTTTTTTGCCTGTATTTCTCTTATATTTTTAAATGGTTATTGGGCTAGACTGACAATGAGAACTAACCTCTCGAAAACCAAAGTTTTTATTTTGAATTGGTGACAACTATTTAAACAAGACATATTTACTTTCTCCATATGTAGGATTGATCTTTGGCAACCACCAATCCTCTTAATACATGGGAGTTCAAAGGAGGGCACAGGCACTGGCTGCATTAGGAAGACAAGGTTGCACAAAGTTTCCAGGCTGTGGTGAGCAGTTTGTCACATGAGCAGTCCTTGGGGTTCCATGGGATATAAACTTGTTGGTCTAGAAACAGCGACCACATATGGCTCAGAGCTGGAGATCTCTGATATTTGTTTTATGTAAAAGCACTCATACAACCATGACACATGTCAGGATAAAGCTGTTAGATAGCATCACATATCTCTATATTGCTAAAAGGAAAAGATTTTATGGATAACAGAAGTGAAATACACACAGCTCTTTCCAAGGAAGTAAACACAAGGTTATCACATGCATCTGCTGACAGTAACAGATGGCAGCACTAATTGTTGTTCAGAAAGTTCACGTTGTTTTGATTTCCTCAAGGGCAGTGCATGGGCATGGACATGATGTGTTTCTATATTACCACATTTGTGCGCTGCTTAGGGAAGTGTTGCTGCTTCCCACCAAAGGTGGAGTGACCTCGAGGCTTCTGCTGTAAGGGAGAAGAGGGCTAAGCTGAGAAAAAGGGGGACTGCACCTCTGGGGAGACAGGGAGGAAGAGAGAGGAACAGTCCTGCACCATTCAGAGTAGTACACTGTCAGTGTAACAAAGAGAATTCTTTTAATAGCAGAATATGAATGGAGCAAAATGTGAGCAAGATTCAGTAATGATGCTTGATGGTGGAGAGCAGCTACAATGGTACAGATGCAAAGGGGTTGTCAAGGAAACAGACGTGTTTTGCTTCAGATGCGCAGTGAAGCACATACTCCAGACATCCGTATAGCCTCATTACCACTGCATCTGAATACCTCACAGTCATTAGTAATGAATTTTACCTTCATAACACCCCTGTAGTGTAGTGGCCCTTTATAGACTGAGCCACCTGCCCAGTCATACCAGCACTCCATGGTCAGACCCTGAAATCTAAACAAGAACACAGCATCTGTACCCATCATCCAGCCAGTGCCGTGACTTTGATATGGGTCAACAATAAACTACTAGGGAGTCATGTAAATATAACAAAACTCCAGCTTCTGATACTGGCCACCAGACCATTGCCAGGGAATGGTTCCAAGTTCATTTCCAAGGATGTGAGACACTTTCTTCCCTGAATGTAGCACAGAAACATTGATGTAGTCTGGGACTCTGTACTTCAGAACTGAATAAAGGTACAGTAAATATCTCTTTTCATAAACTGGTAATTTTATTAAAAATTCAGTGGAAAGCTGGACATAAGAAAATGAGCAGACATTACCCATAAAAATCCAACATTTTATCAAACTCTGTTCATTTCTGCCTTCAAACCAGCACAGGTCCTTGTAAGCTTGGAAGGGAAGAAAGGGGGATAGTCTTCTCAGTTTAGAAAAGATGAAGGAATGGCTCAATTATAGGGAAATAGGCCATCTGATATGTCACCCACTGCTCAGGCGGTATTTTCCTTGCTCTGTATTTCAATTTTCTTTTCTAGTCTATCACATAATCAGCAAACTTTGTTCTCTTTAGAACAAAGAAAGAATTAGAACAATCATTAATTCTCATTACTCTTATAGTAGAAATTGCTATGCTGAGACATGAATTTTTAGATTCCTAGTGAAGAGGAAAGAGCACAGGGCTCTCACGGTAGTCTGTGGATGACAGGAAATGCACTGAAAACACATGCCATGGTAATAGGCTTTCAGTCCTTTTTAAGAAATCTGGAAATAAGTAGAAAGAGCACCAGAAAAAGCTAAATAATCATCCACAGTGGATAGAGTAGTCCACAGTGGTTTCAGGCTGTACAATGGCTCGTTCTGATCTCTGAGTGTCAGAGCCTGTTCTGAAAACCTGCTCCAAAAGCTTGGTAACAGCCTTCCTTCAAAACAGGGTCATTCTCTAAGCTGTGGCTTAATTGCACAAGGTGAGCTGTGGCAAGGAGGAATGGTGTGTCCTGTCCTGCTGGTCTGTAGCTGGCTTATGCAAGGTTCTGCTTCCTTTTAGACTGTCTGGTCTGGGAAAATAGGTAACTGAGCATTGATTCACCTAGATGGTTGAAGATGACACTTCTGTCATTATTAATATAGACCTGGCTTCAATAGTCCTCAAAAAGGGAAATTCTGAAGATCTCTACTGCCTGCTTTTGTGTAAGGAACTTCTTTATATGCTCATGAGAAATATTTTTCTCATTTTTTTCTCAAATTTAAAATACAAACAAGCTGCAAAAAGACAAATCAAAATAAGTAAGTGTCAAGAGTACAGAATCCTATCCAATTTGCCTTAAGAAACACTCTTAAATATTTCTGCCAATAAAGCCGAAGCCCAAAAACATTTTCGAGGTCTATGATGTAGGAATTCCCAGATTTCTTCCCACACACACTTTTTCTTTCTAATGAAGCAACCAGCACATCCCGTTGTATCAAATAAGATTGAGGGTTTAGCTGGAATCTGCAGAAAATGAGGGAAGGGAGTGACTGTGACCTTCTCTGTTTTTGTTCTTACATCCTCTGCTCTGAGTATTTTCTTGTCAGATTAATTCAGCCTTTGAAGACTTCAGTGTTGACCTCAGGGCACATAAGGCATATCAACATGGATGAAATAGACTCAAGCCCCCAAAAAATGCACTTGAAACATAACACTTATGTTTACAATGATTTGCTCATTCAGAAATATGAGAAATAGGAGAAATACAAAAAATCTGTGTTGCTCAAAACATTGTACAAGGCAAGTTGCAGACTGTGTATTTCTCTCCCTTTGAAAAGCAGTGTGTATGGGGGTTTAACATTCAGTTACCACTTATCTAAATCTGTACAGAAATTTCTAACAAAAAGTTACAGTGAATATCAACTGATACCTATTGTGATACACTTTAGGAAATAGAAATGACAAAAATTTGTAAAAGTAAGGACTGAAATGAAAATCTATCATTAACTGATTGCAAATCAGAAGCCCATGTAACTTGTAACAAAACAATTTGTGGCTAAGATTTGTCACAAACACAGCTGTTTAATGCATAGCACCAAAATCAAAAGACATCCTTTTCTTTGTGCCCAAAGAGCTCACTCAGCCCTCCCTCCCTGTTTTTTTTTCAAAGAAAAATGAGTTAACTATGAAGGCAAAAGATGACAACAGTAGATAAAGAGATTGTTTTACCTACCTCAACTACGCCTACAGTAATTTCTCTCATTTACCTGTGGCATGACCTGCATACAACTGATGAGCCCATCTATCTCCAAGCCAACAATGCCTCCAATCTGGGGAGAAGTCATTTGTCAAAACTTTCCCCAGGGCTGGAGACCTGCCTTTTTCCTGCCCTTATCAACTACCTATTATTGCCACTTTTATGACTGCTCAGCCGAGGCAGTGATAAATAAGACCTTGCCCTGCTCAGAGTTTTTCCCAGAAAAAAAAAAAAAGCCCTCTCTAGCAGATAAACCTGCTACTGGAAGCCTTGATGGGCACAGAAACACCTCTGCAGTAACATGAACACAGTCAGCATTTAGTGGCCCTGAAAACAGAAAAGTTTTTTCCTGGCTCTATTTCTCAACAGGCTGCTGCAGCCCCACATCCGCAGCCTTCCCTGACTATAGGGAACCCCACTGCCTGGCCACACGCTGTGTCAAGTGCCTGGCTTGGCTTTTCTCTCCCCTGGCAGGATGCAAGGATGAGAAGTCTGGGGGAGATGTTCCTGCACGTGAGCTGGGGCTGCTGAGGCAGAGGAAACATCTGTGTCAGGTGACAGTTTCTGCCTTCAAATGGGAGCACCAGGTGTTTCAGTGCAGGGATTGAGGGAGAGTTAATTTTTATGGGATTCCACACCCATCCTCCTGATGTAGAGACAGTCACTGCCACTGCCCAACTCGGAAGACACTGCTGCTTGCAGGGCTAAAGTGCTGCTTTGTTGATGTGTAAGAGTATCTTAGTTTTGAAGACTGGACTGAGAGCTTGAATACAGATTGAGTATCTGGCCTTTGAAGCAAGGATCCAGACCTCAGTGATGTGGCTTGTCAATAACAATAGCACTACTGCGGTAAGGAGTTTCAATTTACCAAAAATATTGTAATTCAAATACAAATATTATGTACTGGTTTCAAAGTGGTTATTTATTAGAAGAGAGCAGACCCATGTGGATCTTTTAGATAGCTGGAAAGAATGACTGCAGAAGAAGTTTCACATTTCACTCCATAAATCTAAGTGCATGTGACTAAGAGCCCTCAACACTTTGCCATCAGTGTCAAGTCCAGTGAATTTGTATCTGCTGGTTTCTTGAGAGGCACTGTGGTATGCAGCACATGCTACAGATGAGGTGAACTACAGCACAGACAAAATGAAGTCTTCTTTGACTTATGTCAGTGTTACAACCTGCCCCTCAAGGCAGAAGTAACTTTTGTTTTTTTGCTAATAAATCCTTTGGGATGAATTAAAGCAAATCAAAACTTAGATGATCAGTGTTTACAGATATACACATATAGGGTTTATTTTAGAACAATTTGGTTGCAAAGGAAAACAGGTATGTAGCAGTTTGGGTGTTATTATCTATAGTAATATGCAGAGATATCACCCAAAAAAATGTGTAAGAGAAAAGAGAGAAAGAAAGAAAAGAATAAGAGTTAAAATGTGTAAGGAAAAAGAAAGAAAGAAAGAGAGAGAAAAAGTAAGAGTTTATAGTCACCACCCAGAGGTCTCTGACGTGCTTGGTTGCCGTCACTGTCGTTGCTGGTGTCTTGGTCCATTGGAGAGTGGTGGGGAAAAGAAGCCCATGAAACATGAAGTCCAGTGGGTTTATATACCTTCAGAAACCCTCCTGGTGCTTCCCCCGTGTGTGGGGGGAGGTGCTGTTTTTGCACAGTCATCCTGTTTTTCAGAGGCTGGAGGTGATGTCTTTTGTATAGACATTTAGGCTTGGAGAGGGGAGTGCTTCGGAGGCACCCCTGCTACAAGTGAGGCCTTCTCGGGGTAGTAGTGAGTGTGTGCAGAGAGGGCCTCTTTTAACATATCCTGGTTCATAGGAGATAAGCATCACACACTCAGAGAGTTGCCACTGTTCTCCTTTAGATTAGCATCACGCACATAGAGACTCACCCCCAGGCCTCCACAAAGTTCACAGTTGTAGGCTATGGCCTCCTCCCCTTAGCCTGTATCTTCACTCTCCTGGCTTCCTTGCACAGTTCGCTATAGTAGCAATGTTTTAAGGCAATTAGAAAAGTTCAGTTCCTCACAATAGGAAACAGTTTTTATTTATCAGCCGAGGACTACACACAAGAATACCTCCATCCCTAATACAGACCTTAGCCTGGATGCTTATGTTGGCTTTAGCATGCCACCTTGAAAACACCAGAGTGGTGTTTTTACAGTCAAAAATTAAGGGTATGTGTAACAGTTCCAGCCTATGTCTCTCTGCTGTCAAATGACATGTCCTGTGCCCCTACTGACTTGCGAAAACTCATCCCACTTCAGGAAAATCTCCGTGCTACAGAATCTGCAATTTCTAGGCATTTTGTTCAGATATGCAAACTAGTTTGGGCTCCTGAAGCAAATTTCCCTTAAATTGCTGTTAGATACAGCACTGAATACAGGCAAACTTCCAAGCAAAGCATTACTCACCCTTAGGAGTACAGCAATGAGCAAAAAAAGTCTGCAACAGCAAAATAGCCTCAACATACACCAGCCATTCCTAAAGCTAAGCATGTCCTGGGGACTGGTCAGATCCCACAAACTCCTGCTTCTGCAAGGGCCAGGCTGCAGCAGGACTGTCAGTCATGTCAACTCCTGAGCTCCAGCAAGGGTCCCTCTCACAGGGCCAGCCTGGCCTGTTCCATCAGTGTTCCCACGTGCTCTCTAATCTGTTTCTTATCAAAGAACATTGTGCCCAACTTGGACAGAAACAAAACTCCAAAGACTTTGATACCTGCATTGTGATTTAAATATGCCTGCACTGCTGGCCAAATTCAGAGATTATCAATTCTGAAATATATTTTATTAGTAGCACACCAATAATACTGTAGGTATCTATTATCTTATATGCAGGGTAGGAAACCTGCATGTGTTCTGGCCCCTGGAAACTGAGTGCCAGGAAGACTGGATGAAAACAGATCTTCCCTGTATTTTTCAATTGACTTCAGTCTTCCCCATTTTTCAATTGACTTTGGGAACAATTGAAAAATTAAGAAAAGAGAGGTATTCTCTCTTCTCCCAGGAAATAAGTGAATTCCCAAGTACATGTGCATACACACAATCTGAAAGAAGTTTTCAAGAACATCAGCATTTCAAGAGCAAGGGGTGGTACCAAGAGGTGTGAAACGCTGCAGGAGCACTGTCATGGAAACAGGTCACCTTTAGGTATGAAAATGCCGCTATCCTGGTCTCCTAAGGCTGTAGGCAAATCCAAAAAGGACAAATCACCTTTGGTTATGCACATATCTAAGCTTTCAGAGGTATGTGATGTTTATGTTGTGCTTCACAGATGAGTATGAGGGGGAAGCTTACCGCCAGCAAACCAACAACTGAAACCCCAATCACATCCATGAGAGAGCAGAAGTAAAGGTGCACATCAAGGGTGGAGATGTGGGAACAGTGGATTTTTGGCCTCATGCCTAACCATGAAAGGAGGGTGAAAGGCAGAATGGCCAAAATCAGAAGAAAGAAAACATTCATGGCTGATTAAAAGCAAGTATTTGCAGTTTCCCAGCCAAGACAGCTGTCACTGCACACCTTTAGCAAGGCCAAAAGGTAGAGGAAAGCTTGACCACCCTGGGACAAGGGCTTCAGGAGGCCGAAGCAGCTGAGGATAACAACTGCTACCTCAGACAAAATCACAGGGCTCTCACCTCTTGGGTGTCTTATGGTATTGGACACTATTTTCCAAGGATTGATCAGATGTGTTTGAAATGTATTATGTTTGTCTGGCATACGATGGGAAAATCATCCCCAAAGGTTTTAGCACAAATGAAGCCTGTGTTAAAGTTACTGATATGGTAGTAGTTTGAAGCAAAGGTTTAAACAAATCTAGGTAGATGTTCAAGAAGAAATGAAATACAGAGCATTTCCAGGCATTAAGGCATCTTAGGCAATTTTTCTTATTTACTTGGTATAAAGCACACTTTTTCATTCTCCTCTCCTAATAAAACCAACAAATGTACTTCTCCTTCAACAAACAGTGTATTTTACAGTGTATACTAAATCTCTTTTACATTTTTGACCTTCTGAGTAAAGTATGAGGCTTTTATTTGAGTTTGGTGCAAAGCATCTCCAGCTCTTTACTTGAGACACCTGCATTTAATCTATGAATATTCTCAGAAGTTTTTATACTCTGCAAGAGAAGGCCGTAATCATGCAACTCAGATGTGATTACCAGTCTAAATCATTTACCAGGTCAAACTTGCTTTGAAAGCCCGTATCTATCATATGGACTCCTGAACTGAATTCAACTTCTGATTTAAGACAGTGAAGCAAATCAGGAGAAAGACAACCGTGACCAGAACACTCTGTTGACATTCCATATGCACAGAGGTCCCAAAGACACTTAGTACTTGTCTACATTATTGACTGCAATATAACAGAAAAATACTCAAAGGAGAATTAAAGGTACCATTAGCAGTCAAGTGATGATAACATGGAGCTCAGAAAAGGCTCATTTATCTAATGAGAAGCAGTTCCCAATATAAACATAGTTAAGAGATAATGATGAAAACTAAGGTTTGCATGCCAAAACCCACAAGTATATCCAGAGGTTTCCCAGTATAAGTTGGCATTTAATTAACCCAATTACCCAACTTAATGTTCCAGCTGAGCAAAATACTTAAGGATATTTAGGATACTCTAATGTTACTGAAGTTTACAAAAGTTGGTGGATGTAAAGTGCTTTAATGAAGAGAAAGAAATGAAGCCAAATGTGATCAACATAATTTTCAGTTGAACAAATTTCCAGTTACAACTGGTTGAAAAACCCAGGAATTTCTTTCACAAAGTTCTAATGAAAACTAGTTTAAATTCTTATACATGAAATTACCTAAAGACTGGAGATTGCTTTTTCCTTCTCCCACTTTTCTCCCCTTCTCTCCATTCCCCCTACCTTCACTCTCTTATTTCCCTTTCTTTCTTCTACCTTTCCAGTGCAAAAATGCAAAGGGGAAAGTTGGAGACATTGATTTTATGAAAAGATGCAGGAACTTCTTTAAATCCTTTTTCTATAGTTCTTTCTTTAGAGAAAATGCTATTTAACCAAGGAGATTATACACACACACACACATATATATATATAAACATGACAGGCTTTTACTTCAAGGTTCTGCTAAGAACAGGCATTAACACCCTTCTAGCGAGGAAATTACATCCAGCCTTTTGAGGCTACTTTCAAGAGATGCCATTTAACTGGATTGCACTAGACTGTCTGGAGAGCAGTTAGTTTCCCTTTGAAGAGCCTATGAACAAAAGATGCAATCCTGCAGGTCAATGTGCCTGCAGAGCTCCAAGGAAGGACTGAAGGAAGCTACACAAACTGCAGCTGGCCAAGAAACTCTGGTTTAGTAATAACAATTCAATTATTTAACACAAACAAGAGTTTCTTGGATCCCTCTTTTGCAGTCATTTGACTTTTATATGTCCAGAAGTGAAAGACATGAAGATACAGAGATGATGAAGTCCAGCGTATGGGAACTCAGGTATTTTGAGGCCCACTCACTACCTATTTCTGTCACGCAGCACAGGCACTGCCACTAATACAGTTAACATCTTCTGAGCCTTATTTTAAGGCAAACCCTCCAAGCAGAGGAAGGGGCACCAGGCTTGGTCACACAGTGTGCTTTTAGACATGTGCATAAGGATGTTTGTCCTGGGTTAAAAAGGGTTTTCCCCTGGAGTTGGAAAGTGGTTAACTCCAGGGGGGTGGTGTTTCTTGGTGTTGACCCAATCAGTGCCCCTGCAAAATTAAAACATATCACACCAGACTGGAAAAGAAGAAGGATGAGGTAGTTGGAAGAGAAGTAGCCACGTTTTGAAGCCAGGAGGAGCTGAGGGGCCAGAGAGCCCTGCTGGGGGTTAGGCCCCCCCAGCCCCTGGCTGCGGCTGCGGAAGCCCGGAACAGTGTTAAAACTGGATTGAGTGCCACAGTCAAAGGCTGGGGGAGTTTCTCCGCTGTGAGTGGGCAGCAGAAGACACTGAAAGCGGCAGCAGAGCAGCACCAAACAGAGAACTGTGGTCAAGAGCCAAAAGAGATAACAAGCAGCAGAGATGGCACGTAGCCAGCTGAGAGACACAGAGAGGTCCTGCAGGAGGGAGAGCTGGCAACAGAGCAGAGAAAACTCAGCAGAGACTGTTTTTTAGGGTAAGACTGAATTACTTTCCCAAAAACCCTTGGAGACCCGTCTTAAAAGGAGGGGGTGGCCTTCCATTTGAAGGGCGTCCTGAAATGCAGCAGCACCGGAGAGAGGAGCTGAGAAGCTCAGAGACGTCCTGGAAGCTGGACGGGGATGGCCGGACGGACGGAATGCGGGGCAAGTGGCCTTGCCCCTCCACCTGCTGCCACACTGGCAGTTTGAGACAGAGCAAAGGAGCTCTGGTAGGACGCTTGGGGCAAAGACTGAACTGAGAGCTGCCCTAAACGTTCTGACTCGAGGGAACTCGACCCCTCGAGGAAGGGACTTCCATGGGATGTCTTGCATTCCGTGATATGACCATGGTAAAGTGAGTTTTGTCCCTGCTAGCAGTCCACGGGTGAGTGTGAAGGAGCAAGATTCATGATGGCAACAGTTCCAGGTGTGGAGAAAAACATTTAGCAATTGACAGGACTTTATTATATGGACTTTATTGTTATTATGTGGTTTCATTGTATTCACACTACACAGCACACAGTCCGGACATGCCTGGGCTTGCCAGGAGTTTACCTGCTCCCTGCTTCCCCCGCTCCCCTCTCTGATGGCTGAAAAAGCTGCAGAGAGGAGACATTTACCATTTGCCCTTTCCTTCCCCGGTTCCTCCCCCTTTTCCGCCTGTGCCCCTATCCTGATTTGCTCCCCCGTTTGTCTGTCTCATGCCCCATCCCATGTTCTGGCCCTTTCCCCACCTGAGCTGATAAAGAACCCCGTGCACGCTTCAATAAAGCATTTTACCTGCACCCTACCTTGGCTCCCCAACCCGTGCTGTGCCACGGCCGCATCCCCCCTTCGGACCGCGGCAGGCGAGACCTTTGGTTGGAGCCGAAGGGCCGAGAGGGGTGAGAGGAGACCCCCTGGTGTGTAATAGAGAGAGATTCCAGCTACAACTCCAGCTATGACTGCTGCTTTGAAGAGGAGAGACACTGCTGCCCTGAAAGTGGAAAGGATCTTTCATTCTTCCCTTCTGAACTTTTATTGAAGGGAAAGGAGGGACTTGATCTAATGTAAGTATTGCTTTACCATAGGAGAGATAGTTAGAATTGTGTATATAATGTATTGTAGTATTTATTTGTGTAATAATTGTAATATAATTCCCTTCTCCCCATATTGAGTCTTGTGTTATGTCTGGAAAACCCCTCTCACACTGAAGTGAATTCTGGGAGGTGGGCTTGGACTTGGAAATTGGATTTTTGGGGGTCTCAAACCACTACAATATTGTACAAGTGAATGTTGTGCCTCTGAAGAGAAACGTAAGGTGCATCCAGAGAGCCATTGGGCAGAGTGGACAAACATGGTTTGGGCTGTTAGGGAAAGGGCATAAGCAGTTTTGGCTGCTGAAGGCCAGAAGAGAAGGGGCAGTTTTTGATCCAGCCTGGAGGAAGGTGGTTCTATTTTCAACACCATTTCACAAATACATCTTTTCTCCTTCCTCTTAATTTTATCCTTGGCTAATTTAGGCTATGTTAGCAATGTCTGTAATCTCCTAGTTATAGCAATTATTCCTTTCAGTCCTTCCAATCAGTACAAATGCAATTGGTGAAATGATCACATAAAATATCTCACTTTTTGCTTTTTTAATGGAAAAGGCTGAAATAAATTTTTGGTGAAGTATCTTTCAAAATTATTTCTAAACGAAAGTCATTTGACAGCACCTCTCTTTCATTCATATCTAATAAACAATACCATCTCCAAAAAGAAGAAACAGATGTACAATTTAAAGAAATTGTAAAGTTTCTGCTGAGAACACGTGAGCTTTAACTTGCCCAGACCCTGACAGAAGCATAGCTGTGCTACTGCAACACTCTGATCTGGACCCCCCACAACACATATGACAGAGAGCCTATGAAGCACCCAGGCAGGACAAATTTCTTTCTTCTCTGTATTACCAGGGTGTTAGCCATGACCAGGATAAACTGTACTGCTCTTTTGACAGTATTTATCTCCTCAGATCTACAGTTACAGTTACAACCATGGGAACACAAGGCAGGCAGACAAGATGATCTCTACTACTACTATTCCTGTTTAGTGTCACTTCAGGAAGCACTTCAGGTGACTAATTCAGATAACATCTGTGAAATACTTACCCCAAAACAGTCACTGGTAAAAAATCATGATAGCTGCAATTAATCTTCCTCAGAACAGAACAAAACCACTCATGAAGCCTTATCATTTTATTTATTTCAGTAAAGTTCTCTTAAAACATATTACAATATAGTATTAACTGAGGCAAGTATCTAAACAGTATTTTTAAAACAAGGCAATATTTCAAAGTAGAAAATTTCATAAAAAGCACCATTTGAAACTAGTATAGTTTTCACAGTGTACTGCAATCTGCAGAGAACAGAGGAACACCCAAAATACTGAAATAGACATAACATATTCTGCCCAGTTTTGACTTCACAGAAAGAATAAAAAAATTGTATAGGTAATAAAATATATTCAGGTAAAATCTTGGAACTTGCAAAATGTTTCACAATACAAAACAAATCAGGTTTTTGTAAGCCAAATCCTTTTTTCTCTTGAATGAGCAGCACTATACAACCTAAATTATTTTCCTCCCGTAAAGGTCAAGTTTCCTATAACAATAGGTTGCCCATTATCTGCATAATGCAGTGAAATAACCACCTGCCTTCCTGGATGTATTAACTTAAACTGCTTCTGTACAGCTAGATTCTACCAGCCTCATACTTACTCTGTTACTTTATGAATACTTCCTCTGGAAACACTCTCTAGCAGAAAGGATTGGAGAGACTGTCTGCAGCTATTTTAACCTTATTTATGAATGTGGTTGGTATCAAAAGATTCAAAAGAAAAGTTTTTAAATGTATTCTGTACTTCACAGTACTATATTGTGCTATTAACAGAAAGAAACCATATGGGAAAAATTAATTAAAAAGTTCAAAAGTTGTAAATATAATTAGTAAGATATACTTGTCAATAAGACATGCAATTTATTACAGCAAATGAGATAAGTGCCATAAAAGGAGCATTCATTGTGCATTGATTCCTCTTGAACTTTATCTTATTCAGGATCATAGTGCACCACTTAACCTTGCACGGTATGAGGCAATATATATCATTTTCATAGATGCAATGGCTATATACTATGCTGTTAACTAGGCTATCCTAAATCCACACTGATTCCAACACATTCACTTCAAATTTCTGTTGCTGTAACCAAGGTCAGTGAGTGGCCTGAACTACAGATTCGGGCATTTCTCTTTTTTTGAAAGGGAGAGTGCAAAAGAGGCCTTTTCTTGCTTGAAATAAGGCTAAGCAAATTGCTTGAAATAAGGCTAAGCAAATAAGGCAAATTGCAAATAATAATACATACTGGATAGGGCCTTTTTTCTGTCATTTGAAGGCCTTATCACAGATAACATGAGTAAAACATTATCAGACGCATTATCACTACCAGATGGATACAAAATACTGTGTTTCTGCCACTGTGCATCTAAAAACCTACTCTGAATTTAAGGGCAATTCTGGGTGCTGCCAACAGAATCCTCCAAGAAGATTTACTACATTGAAGAATTCATACTCTGGAATCTTTCTTAGCTGTAATAATGTTCACTTGTACCTTCCTCATAGTTTCTGCATTCTTTAATAATGGTGCATTTAAATGTAAGTACCACCACATGCATAATACAGGATTGGAGCATCGTTCTCTTCCCTGTTCAAGCAATTCCACTGATCTCACAATCTCACTCAAATAAAGCACGCTCATACAAATCATGCCATTAGATTTGCTATATGCTATATATAGGCAAATGTTTATTATATTCAAGTAACATCTGCACTTTGCTAAAGATGTACCAGATTATGTATAGCACCAGATTCTAATTTGTGCTACACAGGTTTAAATCCAGAATGACTCTTAGGTTGTCATACTGGGGAGTTACAGCCTTCAACACAACTATGTAGCACAAAACAGCAAAGGAAAATAAGGGGTTATGTTTGTAAGAAAGTGACTTTCTTAACTTCCTCTGAAACAAAAACATAAGCACATAATTTCTAGGTTTCCCTAACACTGTCTTCCCCGAACTCTTATCTTAGAAATATCCAGGTCTGCTCTCTGCAGAGCTCCTCTTACATCATGTACACCCTTCTACAGAAGCATATGGGTATGTCAGAAAACTAACTCCTGTGCCATTTCATCTTTGTTTAGTCTCAGTAGGCTTCCAGAGTGAAGTACCCAGAAAAAACTGCTCTGTTCCTAGGTAATGCAGCAATTCTGCACCAAACAGATACATGTTTTCATTCCTAAAGTCTGTCTCTATCATTACAAAATATCCTCTATAACAGTATTTTGCAAATGTTGAACACTTTTAATAGTAGTTTTAATTCATCCTTCCTTATGACCTTGTGAGAACAAATGAGATCCTGGCTACACAGGCACTGAGATCTCTGTCACAGACAGACTTTGGGGACAACAGGATGACTGGTTTGTGTACTTGTGCTGGCTGCAACACAATGCCCAGTGAGGTGTCTTGTGATGGACTGCTTAGACTTGGCAGCTGAAAACAAGAAAAACCACTGTTCTTTATTTGGAGCAGGAAAGCAATTTGTCCAAAGCTTGCATCCTTGAGTATACTCTTGAATAATAAAAAAAAAAAAGATGACAGAAAAATAAATTCAGGTGTTAAGGACACAGTTATAACATTACAAGTAAAAACAACCGCCAGAAAGAGGTCTTGCAATTAGGTTCATTCTTTCATAGAAAACTATAGGAGGAAACTATAACAGCAAAAATAGTGTGACAGGCTCAAAAACAAATGAAGAGCACAGCAATGTATATATATTTTAGAAATACGTTCAGGCAGACACAAAGTTATATCGTGCATAATATTCCTTTTCAGTAAGGTTGATTTAAGCAGCCTGCAAGTGCATTTTTAATGTCCTTCTTCTATAATTACGTCTGTAACACAAATATCTATCCTTTTGTAGGAATGCTGAAAGAAAGCTGGAAAAAAATGTGGCAAGGCATGCCATTTACTCCTAACAAAAGGAAAGAGAAAGAAGAGTGAAGCAGCATTTGTGGAGGAGAAAGGAGAAAATGGGACAAAAGACTCTACATAGATTAGGAAAAAATAAGAATAATTTGATGGAAAAGTTGGAAGAAGATAAAAATTAGTGTAAATGAATACACATTTTCTTTGAATTAACTGAGTGATTTAACAAAAAAAACCCACCTTTTTAAATTCAGCACCTGTTCAGCAAAATAAATAGGCTTTGTGAACAGTGTTCCTTTTTGGTCAGAAAAATATTTTGTTATTTATAATAAATTGAATAAAAATTTGCCTAATTTTCAAAAGTCTTATTTTCAAGACATTCCTTTAGTACTTGTTTATTTTTGCCTATCCACTCTTACTTTTTAGGATAGACTTCCTTCTCTTCCTACAACTTTTCATGGACAAAAGTAAAAATGGGGAAAAGCCTTCCCAATAATTTAAATGCAGATTATTTCCAAATTAAATTAGAACAGTCACTAGTTCCACTGTTTTTGTTATAAAAACAATATTCTATTTTCAACCCAGTCCATTTCTACAATACTAAGAATGTACACTCCAGTGTTGCCATATCATCATCTCTGGTTTGAGGCATGTTCTCTCCATTTATAGAAAGCACATTTTGTAAAATGTAGAGAAATTAGACTCAAAGTGCATTTAGTCTTATTATTAGCCTGTTGAGAGAAGAAACTGAAAGCAGGTTTCCATTTGCTGTGCTGCTTTTGGTTACAGTACTAAAATGTATTTACCCTCACCTGCAATTTTTTGTGGTCCAGAAATAACCAATTTTAAGGGACCGCTTTATTAAAAATAAGAGAGTTTGATCTGAATTCAAGGTTCCCCTGCCTGAAGATGTTAACAGAATTAAAATCTTGGAACACTGAAAGCTTTTATTTTCTTTAAACACTAACAATTCAATTCAGATGATATTTAAATATTCCTAAAATTGAGAGTATTTTGGCGGGATGATCTGCTCATGTCAACACAGCGTCAAATACATATAGAATCAAAGTACAATACAAATACAATTTAAACCCCAATTCTGTGCTAACTTCACTGCACAGAAATTAAGATGAAATCCATAAAATAGATATACTGGTTCCGTGTTCATGAGTGATCTGATTGATCCTTCCACGCACACAGTCAAGGGAAACTGATATCAGTGTTCCATTATGTACTCCAAAAGATGCACGGAGGGACACACTGGTCCATATGCTTCCCTCTGGCATCTGACCTCCAATCTGCTGAGCAATTGCTGTGGGTTGCATGTGATCCATGGTTAACTGATTGAGAGTCATTTTAAGCACATTGCATGAGTGGATTAGCTTTAAGTTAAATGCAAGGCTGGCAACTCCCTTTTCAGTAAAAATGAAATACTTCTGAGCAAGCTGTCCAGAAGAAACCAGCTGTATCTGTTTCTCATTGGATGAGACCTGGGTGAAATCCAGTAATTTGTTTCTCACAGCTCCCGTAGGCAGACCTGTAACAGAAACTGTGGCTGATATGGCACTAGAAACTGCTGAAGGGATCCAGATGAGGCTAAACATACTAATTCCAGAACTATCTCCAAAGTACCGAACATTACATTGTGCAGGAGAAAGTATCTCAAAGCTAATCAGATCTCCAGCACCAACTTTGGTGGCCCCAGACGCAGATATTGACGTGTCTCTGTAATTTACCCCAGATTTAAATACATTCATTAGTTCTCTGTTCGTACCATTCCTATTGATATAAGAAATTAAGGAGAAGCCCTCCCGGACACATGTATGCCCCATGGAATACAATGCTTGGTGAAAAACAAATTTGACAACACCAGTTTCAGTGAACTTTATAGCTCTGCCATCATGAGATAAACTTAGCATGTAAGGGTCAGAAACAGAAATTATTTTAAAGGTAGGTCGATAATTTGTTTGGTAATGCATTGCTGTTGACATCTGCGCACTGAGTGCTACAGCACCTGTGTCGTGGGACAACCAAAACAAACTGAGTGGGGTAATAAGATCATAAATATTTAAGTCTTTGCTTTGATTGCAGAATTGATTTGGGCTTCTCAAATACACAGAAAGAGTTTGGCTGGGCTCCACTTCAGCAGCGCTGCTTAAACTAGTGCTCTGGAAATACTTTCCTTCTGGCTGCTCAATCCGAACACCACTCAGTTCATAGCCTTCCTCACTGCCGTTAAGTTTTAGGGAAAGTTGCAAAAAATTCCTGCAGCTGTGCTTTACTGCAAAATTTAGGTCAGTCCACAACAGACCATGTTGCCTGAATACCAGGCTGCTATCTTCAACAGATAGGATTTCACAGGGAAGCTTTCCCTTTATCTTCAAGTTCAAGCCAGAGTAGACCTGAGAGATGCCAGACTTCACAGAGGGTAGAATAATATTTGCAGCCCAAGACTCTGAGAGCTTGTTTTCACTGGTTGCTGAACAAACCGTATCACTGACAGTGGAACAAGGCACGGCCACCATTCCATCTTCACATTTTAAACACGCTTGGCATTCCTGCATTTCCTTATTAAAGAAATATTCTTTGCCACACATTCCCAAAGCTGCATCTTTCTCAGCAATTCCAAGGCATCGGAAACCACCTGTTCACAGGAAACAGACAATTTTTATTGTCATACCTTTAAAATAATAAAAATAAGAACTCTATAACTCCGCATATCAAGTATCTTTGATAGTATATCTAATCATAAGGGAGAAAACAGCAGACAGTTATGATGTTAGATCACTTTGTGCTATTAAAGGAAATTTGATAGCTAACAGAGAGGAAATATTAGGCATAACTCAGCTTGTCCAAGCCAAGCACAATGGTTTAGAGTGAAAGAAGGGCTACAGAGGGGCAATTCTAACCAAAACCTGTAATGTATCAGATGCAATGACAATGCTCCAAAGACACTTCCTTCCCTGAAGTAAAAGGCATGGTGACTAACTGGTGCACTGAGCAGCTCAGATACTTTCAACTAATGCAGAGTTCCCCTATACATGGAGAAATGTGCACTGCCTTCCCAGCCACATCACAGGGTATCTCTGTGGTCACTGTGATTACTAAAGCAGTGCTTTGCAACCCAAGGAACAAGGATCCCCAGCATTCGCTCTGTGCATAGTTTTTAAAGAACCTGCAAGAGACAAACAGGAAAACCAAAACTGCAAACAGCATGCATTTAAAAAGTGGAAAACCACTCTCCCAAGACACAGGATGCCAATGGTTGTGATAAAGCTAAAATAAAAAACTGCTGCAAACAGTAAAGAGAATATCTAGACACGCTGCTTGAAATTACTTTATTTGACATAAAGCAATTTTGTGCTTTATGGCCTAAGTGGATGAAAGAATGCACACCCAAAGAGTAGGTTTTAAAAACAGACTGTAATTTTCTATGGCAATTTTCCAAGAGCACTGCCAGCTGCCAGTGCTTCCAGCTGGAGCAACCAGAATCCAAAACATTTATGTATGGAGCTTTCAGGATCTAAATCAACAGACAAAATCTGAGGCACCCTAAAGAATAACCACATGCAGTTTGTGCCTCAAAATGTAATCACTAATGCACCCGCTTATGCTTTTTGCTACCATAATTAAAACTCAGTAATCAGCTTTCTTATAGCTGTTCTTAAATATCCTTTTACTATCTAAATCCTGTATCATAAATTTGCTTTATTCCTCAGATGGAAAGTTCCTGTATCTGGGCTGGTGTTTCCTCTAAGACTGGGACTACAAGCATTTGATATGGATCCCAACAAGCCATATCTAAGAAGGAAATGATGCACTGGACTCCATTTTCATTGACTACATATCTCCAACTATTATTGAAACTTGATGACTAGCATTTAATCAAATAACCTAACAACTCGCAGCCCAGATAAAAGTGAGAAAAAGCAGCAGGGGAAGAAGATATGATGTAAAGGAAAGTGGAAGGGTGAAGAAGGAGAGGCTCCTAGTTGCACTTCTCTTTACTGTTATTTGCTCTGTCTCCCCTCACACTGTACAGTGAAGATGAGTTGCTACAGATGCAACGACCTTTGCGTGCAGCTCAAGAAACCACATTCAACATCTGGAACTCATATGTCAGATCACATCTCTATCTTCCCTACATTACCCAAGACAGACATTCAGTTTCAGCCTGCCTTTTAACATGTTCATCACACTTGTAGAAGATAATGAGCTACCATGGCCAGACAGGCTGAAAGTAGCAGTTGCCTCTAGTAAAAAATAAAAAGAACACTCTCTCTTGCATGACAGATGGAAACAACATTGACAGGACATTGATTCCTGTTCAGGTGATGGGAAATAGTTTGCTTTCACATAGTTACAAGCCACCATTAAAACTGGGAGAATATGAATCAAGGGAAGTGTCCTTCCCTTTCAAATACATTGCTACTGCCTTTCTGTAGTCTGACGCACCATCATTACTCATCTGTTTCTTGGCAGTATTTTGCCCTCACTTTCCTCCAGCGGTTGCACAGACCCTCTTGGTCCAGTTCCCCCCCTCCACAGAACCCACTGAATAAATTACTTACAGGCTTCCCTCTTCCAAGCCACAGACAAGAGCAACACCCAATGACTACCACACTGGTGGCTCTCCTTTCTTAGGACTGAGCCCTTGTGGGCTTTCATCCAAAAACCCACCAATTCAACCAAACACGATGCCTTACTTAAGGAGACAAAGCTTTATACCTTTCCAATGCTCTGACTCAAATATTGGGCCCTAAGCTGTCTTCCCTCTAACTGTTCATCATTAAGACTGTCTAAAAGAGTCTTGCCTCTTCTTTTGTAAGACTGATGGTAAGTCCTCTACAGCATTTACCACATAAGGCAACACTAAGTGCTCTCTTGCTGTAGTCCATTTCCAGTTTCCTGTGGTGTTTTGTGTGGACACAACCCAAACCAACACAGTTCCTGCCCAGAGGAAGTAAGTCCAATATAAGAGAACCCATGCTCTCTTTTCACCCTTTCCTAGAACCAATTCCCTCCCACATTTTTCCTCCACCAGTGGCTGGGTAGGAAAGGTACAAAATCAGTCATAATAAGCTGAAAACAGCCTTTTCCCCTCAGAGAGGCCACACTCTTTTTACAAGTTAGAAGTCTAGAGGAGGAAAACCACAAAACCTAATGAAGCCCTCCTTCGGTTATTTGACTGTGAGACTTCAGGTACAGGTCACAACTGGTGAAATGCTCTGTTTGATCACAGACTTCCTTTCAAGCTCCTTTGGTTGAGATAAACTTAGACAAATAGAAAGAAACTTAGTACCTGGATATAATTTGATCAGTATGTCTATTAATTTTGCTGTTTTTTTGTCTGACTGTCATGAGAATATAATGAAGTAATGTAGGCAAAGTCTGCAGTGCAAAACACCAGACAGATCTGTTCTTAAATGTCTGAAAAATTCCCCCAAGCCCATGCAAATGATGGAAACTGTTCGTTGTTCCTCAGTATTTGACAATATTGTTGCTAAAGGAGAATATGATTGATGGAAGGAGGCTTTATAAGAGCCTTCATGAGATCAAATCAGGTATCTACCCCAGCGCAGCAGAAGGAAAATGACAACTATTTTTCTCCATTAGGAATGATATCTTTGATTTTGACTCCATTTGCACCAGCATAAACAAGAAGAAAGTCAGGTCATAAGTGAAAATTAAAACAAAGCACATAAAACCCATGAAAACAAGGCAAAAGGGACCATCCAATGCTTCCTGTGGATATTAATGTCCTAAATAGCCCATTGTCCACAAAAACTGCTACCAGCTTACAGATGAGTGTTTTTCAACCCCTTTGATTCCAGCAAGCTGCACATGTCACTACTCACTAATATACAAACCTGAGTCCTTATCTATTTCTTTGACCAGTTCCTGAAGATCTAATTATCTTTATCAGAGAATATAACTTACCTGGAGTATTCAGGCATTTTATCCTCTCACCACAAATGCTTGGAGATTCAGTGCATTCATCTCTGTCCTGTAAATCACAAGAATCATATTGAAACACTATAACATGACAAATTTGAAACAGGATTTCTTCAGGCTCTATCACACCTGTCTGCCAGTAAGAGGCATAGGCAGGGATAGAGAACAGGGTGATCCCATAAGTATGTTGGAGCAAGAAAATTTTGATTTGGATATGTCAGCTGTTCTAAAAAGGTACACAAAAAGACTGTGCGGTATCCACAGAAAGCTAGCAGTGAGCAGAATGGAGTGGTTGCACAAGTAAAGCTTGTTACAATGCACATCCTCCAGAGGGATGCATCACTCAATTGATCTTAAAGACATTGTAACAATTGAGACAGTGTTAGGAAAGACTTAAGGACATTTAGTCTGGGAGGAAGGTGCTAACCAAAAAACACACATGAAAAGTAAATGAGAAAGTATTATTTCCTGTCAACAAGCCCTCCTTTTACCCTACAGCAGGCAGAGAGGAAAGAATAACAGGCTACGTTTGTATTTAAATGCTAGCACTAAAGAAAACTGAGACTAGCACTGGACAGACACTTTCAGGTTCTTTTCTCAGTATCTTGGGAGTAGGTCACTGGCTGGTCAGGTCATGTTAAGCTAAGAATTAGGGCCAATACTTGGCAAACAAGATACTGCTTTAAATATCAAGTTCCCTGTATATATTAGGACTTCTAAATGACAGAAAATGAACAAAGAACCATCTTATTTTGCTAATTTGTTAGTTTTGTGTTGTATAATAAAATGTATTTTACAATAAAATGTGTTTAACAATAGAAGCATCCATGTTCTATATTTGTATATGTTTGCATGTTATGTTTAAGCAGGAACTAGTTCTTACATTTGTTTTATCTGACAACTTTTGTTTCCAAACTTATAAATAAATGTTTGACTTATAGTTTTGCTTAGTAAAGCTTTCCTTTGCTTTCCAGAGGTGTCTAAAAGTTTCTGTAGAGTGGAGTGGGATTAAACAAACAAATTTAGCATGCAAAAGTATAAATGTTTTAGCATGTCTTTTCCCACCATGATGAAAATAATCAAAGTTCTGCCAGCTGTCAGGTTTGGGAAAGTGTCACACCAAACAGACACAAACTAGTGCCTCATTTAGAGCAGTAAAAGCTAAAGAGAAAGCTCTGGAAAAAAAAACTTCTGGCAGACTTCGAAGTGCCATAGACCAATTCAGTAAAACACATGCTCCAAACTGGATCTCTGTAGCTCTCCAAGTAGTTATTTCCAAAATGTTGTCCCAGTACGTCAAACACAAAACTTCATAAGCAATAACTGAAAGATACAGAATTATGTTTCACCTGGCAAATCCGATCAGAGTTTGCAGAACACTCGGACATTTGGAAAAAACCAGCAGGGCACAACGTGCATTTCTCACATTGTGAAGGTGTCTTTTGGAAATTGCAAAATTCATCACTTTCACAAAGGCCACAGTCCAGCAAAGACTCCCCAGCATTAATCACTTTTGCATCCACTTCCACTTTATGCACAGAGTATGACTTCTGGAGATGACTTCTGACCTGGTTCTGAAGCCCTTGAAGATGACTTTCAAAATAATTTTGAATATCTTCTTGCAAACTCTGAAATGACATTTGTTTCACCGTATCAAAAAGCATGCCATACTGGACTTTGATCAGATCCATTTGCTCATACATTTTTCTCTGCTGTTCAAGAATCTCCTGTTGCTGGCTAACCAATACATGCTGCTGTTCAGCAAGTTTTTGCTGCAAATCAACAATGATCTGCTGTTGGCTTTTTAGCATTTCAATAAATTTTTCATGCCCTTTTGCAAGGTGCAGTTGTAGTATTAGGGCATCTTCAGATGGAACTTCATTTTCTCCTGAAATAAAAATGATTGATTATTGTCCAAGCTTGCTGTATTATCTCTTCAAAAGCATTCCAGTTTTAGTACATTAATGAAAAATTGCACTAAATTCAAGTCATGATTACAAGGCCATTTCCTTTACTATCTTTTTAGCCACTTCATGGCTACAAAGATCACCACAAGGTCTTCCATTTCCTAAGCAACAACATTTGCCCCTGCTTCAGGGAATAAATTAGCCATCACCATTCCTATGTACATGTTCAAATACAGTAAAGAGTAAATGGCCAATTTTCACTGTAGAGGTCATAAAATGTGGTGATAAAACTTGCTGCAAATACTAAGCCATTAAGGGTAGTAAAAGTAAGGGTCAATTGCAAAAAGCTGCAAAAGCAGTCTACAATACTGAGCAGCCACAATAAAATGGCAAAAAAGAAACATGAAGGAGATAAAGGTGGAATGAGGTGCCCACTGAAAAAAAAATTCTACGTTTTTTATATCAAATGTTGTACTCATAGATTATTATTACCCCTTGGAAACGATCTTGAAGTAACATATCCAGATATAGATGCTGGGCTACAGAGCCAGGTAATCAGTTCAGTGCCCAACAGAGGTCAGAAAGGCAAATAAAATGCTAGGATTTATTAGAAAAAGAATACATAACAGAATATATCATTACGACATTACATTAATCAATAGAGTATCTTTAATACACGATGCAGTCCTGTTCCCCAACTCAAAAAGGAGCAAAAAAGAACTCAAAACATTCACAAAAAGGGCAGCAAGGAAAATCTAACGTATGAGATTGCTACAATATGAAAAAGTAGGTAAGACTTTCCAATTTAAGCTAAAATAAAAAGAAACCAAACAACTGTGCTTTATTACTGGTAGTGTGTAAGCGAGCAAGTGGATATGGAAAGACTCTTCACTTTTCCTTCCAGAACAAGAATTAAGGGACATTACATGAAGGCAGTAGCTTCCATACATGCTAAAACTTCAATCAGTTCCAGACAGCTGTTGGCCCACTACATAAGATAAAAGCAATCTGGAGCTAAAAGATACACTTTTAGATTCAGGAAATGTAAACAACAAACTGTTGGAGCTGGGAAAATGATCGAGGAAAATATCATGCCATACATTCCACAGTATCTGCTGCTCGACACCACCTGAGAGACCACTCTGAATCCATCTACTCATTCATCTGTTCTTAGGCAGCACTGATTTATCTTCTTATAAGTGCAGAATATCAAGGATGAGACAATGAAAAAAGACCATAACCAGTTCCTGTTTACAGTTCCTAAATTATTTTGCTGTTTTGTTGTTTTTATTCACAGCATAAGGCACACAATTTCTACTTCTCAGTATGAACTTAAACATTAAGGTAGTTTGCAGAGTTGAGAAAGCAAAGACCAGGATCCAGAAAGGCCACATTTCCCATCCAAGTTGGAAATTTTAAAATATCTGGTAAATTATACCCCCGTATCTCTTTCTGTCTAAAATGAACAAGTAGTTCTGTGAAAAGCAGAACCACTGTCATCTGATTCTCTGTGAATTTGTGTCTTCCATTTGACCGCTAAATAAGTAGCACTACCTTTGCTACCTTTCTTCTTCAGAATATGGAGCAACAACCAAGTCACTTTTGTCCTATTGACTAAAAGGATTAACAGCTAGAGGCAAACTTTCAAATGCTCATATTCCACTCTCTCTTTAATCACCTCTTACAAAGTTTATACAACCTTGCCTACTTTTAATCCCTCTACTGTTGTCAAATTTGTCTGAAATCAGCCTACAGGTTTGACAGATACTGAGCAGCAGGACAGTTACAAGGACATTGTGACTGCCTATCAAGACTTCTCATCAACCTACATGGGTTCCTTCTGTGCCTGAGGCTGGAAGGACATTAACAAATGCCTATTGACAAAACTTTTGCACTCAGAAATCTGGCCTGCAACTAAGAATACAGGCAGAAGAGCAGAGGTCTTTGCCAAATATTTTGGCTCTACAAGTGACAACACACTGCAAAAGGACTATACCATGTATCAGTAAAAGCTAAGTCTCTTCAAAGCAGACAGAAGTCTTCAAGGAAAAAGATGTCCCTCACCTAGACAAATAAAACATATGTACCTATTAAAATAGCTGATGAAAGTTGGCATATTGAGGCTTTAACTAAAATGCTGACTGCTGTTACATGTTTCTTCATAGATCTCCCTGTAATTTTTCTAAGAGGGACTTCATTTTCTTGTCCTGCATTAATATTTCTTACATGTTGGAATCTTACACGCAAGAACAGGGCTCCATGTTATTCCTGAAATACAGTTATTGCTAAATATAATATAAACATAGAAAATAATGAGCATCATATTCTTTTAATACCAGAAGGCCTAAAATCTAAATGCACTCCTCTAGGAGACTGTTCCATAGCTCTAACAGCCATCTCATTCACTGTCAAATAAGCTGCATACATGACTGCCTCTATCAATAACTTCAGAAAGATACGATCTTTAAACTTGAAATTTTAACAAATCCAGGTTTGTAAGGAACAAATAGTAGTGAAAGTAACAACATAAACTCACCATTTCTAGGCTTTTTGACCCTCTATCTCAAAGAGATAAGGAAAAGTCCAGCTGGACCACTTAAATGTCAGCCCAGGGACATGCCTCTGGGAAACTGCAAGAGGGAGTGAATCCTGTACTCAAGGATATATTACCAAACCACTTTTTCCAAGACCACTTTTCCTCCAGTTCTCAGGGGCTCAGTGGGATCAGTAACAATAGAATTTTGAATGATTAAGCCATCACAAATTTATCCACAGGGAGAAGAGAGGCAGGGCTATTGGGCTCTTCTCATTCTGGCAGTCTGGGCTTTTCTCACACACACAAGCAAAGCTATTAAAGGAACTAAAGGTTAACTAAAGCTTTGATTCAGTAAGAAACATAAAGTAGAGCTTTATTTTTAAGCACATACTTAAGGAGTGTTGTCTTCAGCCAGTAACTGTCTGACTTAATGGCATTAAGGAAAGCTATAATTTTAAGTACTGACTGCAGTGAAGCTTACTCACTTGATGGACCAGCTTTCTATTATCTCTGCCCTAAATGGCCTTCCACAACTTTGTAACAATGGACACATTCCAGTCAGTCAATTTAGCTTTACCCCTTTTGGTTGTCTAAAGCTCAGCTGGAGAGAATATGAGGCCTAAAAAATGCTTTGTGACTGGCTTTTTTCTCTCATTTTTATCCATTTTGCAGTATTATGACTAAACTTATACTCACCAGTACAAGAGGCCCTTCACTGCACAATACAGTCGGTGCTACTGGCAGTTCACAATGCCAGACCAACAGAGAGCATAATAATGCTCTTATACAAAAGGGAAGGCTTTACTGAAAATAAACTACGTTCAATTAAGCAGAAGGTTTATCTTGTTTGCCAAAATAATTCTGAAGTAGAAATCTAAAATAACTCAGATGCTGAGTGCCCTGTTTTTCCTTATTAAGTATATGAAGTTAAGACATGATGAACATGTCAGACGGGGCTGCCCCTATCGCAGATGTCTAAAATTATGAAAAGAATTCCACTGCAAGTGATAGCAGATTCCAGTAATCCCATCTTTCCACATTTCCCCAACAAGCATCAAACAGGTATACCCACTAGCAACACGCAGATGTTCCCAAGACCACAGATACAGTATTATTTTCCTTGCACACACACCACACAGCCATGGCAAGGCCTGTTTTGCAGACATTTGCTCCATGCTTTCAAGATGAATCCATGCTGCAAACACAGTATCACATATGAACCTCTGCTACATTTCCCTAGTTATGTCTGGAAAGGACAGAACATCCTGAAGGTGTGTTGTATGGACAAGGTAGCCCTCAGACACAACCTGCCACTGCACAAGGGGTAGAGGCTAAAAGTACTGTGAGAAAGGGAAGGTGAGATTTTGGTTGGCACTCAAGAGCAGAGACATCTGACCTTGACTGTCACTCCTGGAAACCACAGGAGATGAGAGCAGTGGGCTGCAGGCACTGCTGAGTGCACAGACAGCAACAGCATGAGAACCTACAACCTTGTTCAGCCATGTTTGGCAGGTATGAGATATCATGGTTGCACATTATTTTGCCCAAATGTAGGGGTTTGCACCTGCAGAGAAGTCTGCACAAAAGAAAACAACAGAAAGATGGGCCTGATAGGAAAAAACGAAGGATTTAATGACAATTATTGAGTGAGGAGGAATACAAAACAGTAAGACAACAAAAAACAGTTTCTGCGCATTCCTTCTTTCGGGATGCCCGTCTTTCATCTGAAGTAAAGTGTACTCACGGTGCTGTTGAGAAAAAGCAGGGACAATCTTGCAGAGGAATGGGCTTGTCTGATTTGAAATGGGAGTATGAGTCTGCACTCCAGCATCTTCACTTGGCCAAGGGAAGTGGTAGTTCAGCTGCAGTTGGCAGGAGTGTTCCAGATAGTAGCTGTGGTGCTGGTGATACTGGCTGAAAAGATGATGATGATGTCTGTGTGACCCCCACAGATGGGCTCTGCTGGCTCTGTCAGGCAGCTGGTGGAGGGTAACAGTCACCTGCCTCCTGCAGATGAGCCTGCAAACACAGACACCACGCTGGGAATCAGTTTGAGCCCTGATGCCGGCCTGTATCTTGGAGGTCTTCAGCAAGCATTCGAGTAGACTACACCTCGTATGAGAGGGGCTATGTAACAGGTTGAACAACAGACCATTCAGTTCACCAAAACAGTTTTCCGCAGCAGGATAACTAGAGCAAGGATATTTTAACTACTAAAGAATCAGTGCAAATCTACTCATGAACTGTCACACAGCTGGCAGTCATAGGCTGGGGTGGGCCTCCAGGTCTCCAGCTGTGGATGGGGAACTAACGCAGGTTGAAAAATGGCCTTAGAGTCACCTAGGCAGCATATTCCAGCTCCCCTCATGTCTGAGGAGAGGTCAGTGGTAAAGAAACACCCTTTTCAGCTGGTCTTAGTCATGTGCTGAAATAGTAACTTGACTGAAATGTTCCCCTAAAAACAGAGAAAGACAGCAAGAGTCACTAACCTGTCTCTCCCTGAATCATTGAATCATAGAATGGTTTGGGATGGAAAGGAACACATAGTTCATCTTATTCCAACCACCCAGCCATGGGCAGGGACACTCAGGCTCTGACCAGGTTGCTCAGAGCCCCATCCAACCTGGCCTTGAACACTGCTAGGAATGGGGCATCCACAACTTCTCTGGACAACCTGTTCAGTGCCTCACCACTCTCACAGTAAAGAATTTCTTCCTTACATCTTATTAAACCCTACTCTGTTTCAGTTGGGAGCCATTCCCCCTTGTCATGAACATTACATGCTGTTTGGGTCACAGCTCTCCCCAGACAACTGTAAATGGATTGCCCCTAATTAAAGATCTGATTATCACCTTTTTTTTTTCTTTTTGTTTTAGTAGAAGTAGCTGGAATTGCTATACAAACCATTCTCATTTCCAAGACCTATGATTCCAGCTGCAAATGGGGATTGAACAAGGAATTCTCTACACTGCTGCAGGAAACCCAGTGACACGTGTTCAAAGTAAGATCCCAGGCAAATGCAGAGAATGTTAGAGGTTGCTAGCAGAGCAGAATACTGGATGTTTGCCTGTACACTGGCTTGAAGGAAACCAAAGACTGTCAACATAGCTTATTTTTTTGTTCCTGCTGCCAAATACATGGAATTTCTGCTAGATGTTGATGAATCCAGTATGCTGTTCTTCCACTTCTGGGAGAGAAAGCTGCCTTGTGAAGGTCTCGGTCCAGTCTTTGGAATGGGCAAAACAAGGCTCTACATCCTTTGTCCAGTCTGGACAGAAGTACAGCAAGACTCATCCACACCAACTGCAGCAGGTGGCAACACAAGGTAACAACAGTGAGAGTGGAGAACTTGTGAGGGTGCAGCTGTCCTCATCTGAAAACTCACACATAGAAGCTCGTGTGTTACCACAGGTTTGCTCACTGAGTGCTTCCATGCCAACAGTGCCTTCCATGGGATTATGTGGTTCAGTGGGCAGCACTGTACACTGCTTTCTCTCCAGTATCTAGGATGCTTCTCTCTGCCAAAAGAAGATGAATGCACAAATCTATGACTGCTACTGGCCATAATCCATTCTTGAAGTATTCAAGGACTTTTGTTAAGGGAAACTTCTAAGCACACTTTTGTTCCTCCAAGACTTCACTCAGCAACAGGCCTACAAAAAATACAAAATGGAAAGAGTATAGTGAACTTCTTGCCAAGTCTCCAAAATCCCGAACATCTTCACATTCTGGCCCTTCAGCTTTAATATCCTCTGATCCACATCAGAAGGGACAGATGATCTAACCCTAAGACCTAGGGGATGAGAGGGTGCATGCAACTCACCATGTTAGCTGGAAGTGCTGGTGGTACTGGAGACTGGGAAGCACAGACTGATCCAAGTCTTCCAAAGACAAAGAATAAGAGGATGTTCGGAGAAAAAGGTCACGCTGAGCTGGGTGTTCTTTGTGAGACTTTCATGGAGATACAGCATGTCTGCTTTCAGCACCATCCAAAAGTATTACTCTTTTCTGTCTATTCAGAATCCCCCTATTATTTGCCAAGGCTTGTATTATATAGAAAAGGATTTTGGTATGGACAAAGAAAATGCAAATATCCTGGATCCCGGGTCCATCTGCAAAATGGAGGCATGGCATTTATGATGATAGTACAAAGAGTATGCACAGAAGCAGAGAAAACGGAGGCTAACCATACTGACTTTTCTGGTTTTTGTCCACCTTTGGGCATGGAGCATACAGAGGTTCTGTAAGACATCGGAGAATAATATCAGACAAGATGAAGGTAGACAGTGTCCCTGCACTAGGCATGGGGGGGCTTAAATGCCTTGGGACTGGAATCAGCAAGCACAGGAGTTTCCTTTGGAGGAGATGTCCCTTCACTAAGCAGACCTTGGTAACTTGTAGAGGCTTGGCATATGTTCTGGTGTCAGAAGCAGCCTCAGCCCTCAGATTTGCCACACGGATGTGACAAGGCGTAAATGACCTTCTCCATGCTTTCCATTAGCTTTTAACATCAATGGGAAATAAATCACTCTTCCTCATATATTTTATACCTTTCAGACACAACATTGCACCAGAACCTGAACTGCTTTGAGGTTATGTAACACCTGCTGGTGCTCTTCTTGTGGGTAAATCCAAATATCTCAGGCAATTAGATACATCTTCCACTGATCTATTAATGTAACCATGGACATACTTGGCTTCCTACAAGGATACCAAATTCACCAAAACTGTGCTCATCAACAGACAGGTAAGCGTTCTGAATGATGCGCTGTAAGAGAGGCTCTGTATTTTTTAACCCCTGGCTATTGCAGCGAGACAGTTTGGCAGCAGCAAGTTTCTTAGCAATGGCAACAGTCCGTTCACCCTGGGTTTGGAACGTACACACCCCCCACTGAATGCTTTCACAATATTATATTGCTATAAACTAAAAAACCCAGGAATACCAGACTGTGAAGAGAGAGACAGTTAGGTCTTACACGTTTAAAAACACCACTAAAAAAAAGTTTTGCCATCAGCTCTAGGTCTACATGCACCTGTTCATGGAGGGGAGATGAAGGGGAGCGGAGAGGGGAACCAGGGCAGCAATTCCCTCACACGTTGTGAAGACCAGTGCCAGATTTGCCTCCTAACTCTCCGAAAACAAGGAGGTTTGCTGCAGCCGCTCAGGCACCCCTGTGGCCGGGCTCCCAGAGGTGCTGTAGCCCCGCGGCTCAGCAGACACCTGCCCGGATCGAGGAGACCCAGCACCCACGATCGCGGCTCTCGGCGACCACGCTGAGTCGCCGCGGGCTGCAGGAACCCTCCGTCCCAAAAGAAGGGGGTGTCGGTGTGGTGGGGGGGCTGTGTCCTCCCGCCCCCAGGCCCCCTCACACCGCCCCGCACCTGGCTTGATGTCGCAGGTGAGTTGCACCCCCAGGGCGCCACCGCCCCGCTCGGGGGCAGCGTGGGCAAAGTCGTCCCCCGCGAACTGTGCGGCTCTGTCGGCGGCGCGCAGCAGGGGGGCTCGGGGCAGCCGGCGGGGGCGGCGCAGCCCGGGCTGCGGGGCCGCGGTCGCAGGCGGGGTGGCAGCAGGCGGCACTCCAGGCCGGGCAGTCGCGGCGGGTGGCGTTGGCGGCGCAGTCCCCGCCGGGGCAGGCGGGCGGCGGGGCGGCGGGCGGTGCCTTGCCGTGCGGCGGCCGCAGCGGCGCGGCGGTGTGCAGGAAGGAGCGCGGCGGGGGGCGGCCCTCCTCCGCAGCGAGGTCCGCAGGCGGCGGCGGCGGTGCCTCGCGGCCCTCGCAGGACGGTCCGCGACAGGGCTCGGCCGTGCCGCCCCCCGCGCCCAGGCAGCGACAGGCAGCGCCGACCAGCAGCGCGCCACCACAGCCGTCTCCCCGGCAATCTCCAGCCGCGCCTGAAAGAGAAGAGAGGTCGCGGCGGGGTCAGGGCAGCTGCCCCTCTCTGCGGGGGCGGCCCGAGCCCGCTGCTCCCTCCGCCCTAGCCCGGGGCTCACAGAGCTGGGGACCCCCTATCCCTCTCCCCCCTCGTTCTGCAGGTACCGGCACAGCATCCCAAATCCAGGAAAAACTTTTCACAACTACCGATCTCCGTCCCGTCCCGTCCCTCCCCGGCGTGTCCCGGCGTAACCTGCGGGAAGGTGCGGGGCCGCTCCCGGAGCAAGTGCGGCCTCGGGGCTGGGCTCCTCAGAGCGTGCGCCCGCAGCTGGGACTGACCTCCTCCGAAAGCTGGAGGGGAATGGAAATGTGCAACATTCCTGGGGCTTCGTTAGCATCAGATTTCCAAAGCACCTCCCTTTAACTCCTTCGCTCCTCCAGCCCCTGCCGGCTGCCGGGGACGGCGGTGGGACGGAGGCGGAGGCTGCCCCGCGGCTCCCGACGGCTCCAGCCCTCCCCTACGGCTTTTCTTGGCAGTGCCATCCTAAGGCGCCCGGACAGGGATATGTACACGTCTTAAAGGGTTACCTTTCATTCCGAGTGTTTTTATTGCACCTGAAAAATCCAAAACCAGCCAACCAACCAAAAACCCCAAACCGACAGGAGTAAAGTACACGCGCGACGCGGTTTTCAGTAAATAAAATTTCAGGCGGCTGAAAAAGTTATGGGTAGTTTGGATTTCTTAGTTCCCACTTCTGTCGTCAGGAACTTACACCCAAGCCAACCATGATCGCAGCTGCCTTCTTCTCTGAGGCTACCGACGGCCGCAGCAGAACCTAAGCGAAGGACCGATTTTGGAGCGGTCAGCCATGCGGCTGTGGCAGGGTGTATTGCTTTCTGATAAAGCAGCTTTACCAGACCCTTTCTGGCAGCGCTCACACCGAGGTGTGAGAATCAGCATACCTTTCGAGAGTTCCGAGGCGTGAATAACTCCCCGCAGCAGAAGCCACCTCGCTTATCTAATCTCTTCCATACGGTACTGGGGGAAAGCGACACCAAGTAGGTGTCCACTTCAACACTGCGATGCCGCATTTTGCCCTTGGGAAGTTGGCCAGCACCGATACAATGGCTGTAGGCAGTGGATAAAAGAACAATTACAGAAAATACTATTTATTGATTCATTAGCTTCAGCTTCCTTTTATCCACGGGTTCACACACATGTAAAACTCCCTCAGAGCATCTTTGCAATGCTTTCATACAGTCTCTTTGCTATCACTTACACAGAAAGGAGAAACAGTGCATTGTTTTGTTGGTTGGGTTTGGGGGGTTTTGTTTGTTCATTTGTTTGTCTGGTTTGTTTTGTTTTTAATTCAGATTGGTTCATTTACTGTTTCCCTTGCTACTGAAAAAGCATACTAAATACATCACTTGCAACTGGCTTGCCATTTTTTGCCTAAGCATTACTTCTTTTGAAAATACCAGCTTATTGAAACTAAAATGGTATGAAGCAGCAGCAGTGGCTTCAGACACACAGGGGTTGTACCCTCTGCTGAATTCTGCAGGGCTGGTGACCTGCCAGGTTGTAGAGCTCCTTCCTGCCTGGGATAGGAGTACCTGTAAGTTCTGCCAGACCAAATCCTACATGAAATGCCCAACAGTTCCTAGATTGTCTGCCCTGACCTTCAACTAAAGTAGAACTCCAGGGTCAACTAGTCCTGAGAGATCCTAAGTTTCCCTATGGTTTTCAATATCTCTACAAAAAGGCATAAATGGAGATAAACCTCCAGGATCTGTCCCTGCAGGGAATCCACAGCGCAGCTGTGGTAGTATGGAGTTCTTCATGAGCTAATTTTTTTGCTGCTGGATTAATAATTCTGTATTTTCTCAAGTTTCTTGATAGGTTTTGCAGCCAATACAATGCTACCACAGCTGTATTATTTTGGGGATCCATGCCAGTGCATATAAAGCTACTTAAGATGCAAACTCATCTTCGGATCATCTTCAGAAATGACATAAAAAAAGCTATAGAGTCAGGGATGATTCCCAGAATAGCTACACCTGCAGGCTAATAATTCATGAAATTACATGAGACATGATGTTCTCAGACACCACACAAATCAAAAGCAAGTTTACTGTATTTGAGTTGATGGGAAAAATAAGAACAGAATTTACCTTCAAACCTGGATCTTAAAAACAATGTTTTTGCAGGAAAAAAAAAAAAAAGCCTTTGTTTAGGCAAATATCATAGCAGTGATAGTGCAAACAAGAGTACAGATTCACATATTTGATTTTGGAAATGTCTATAGCACAGAATGCAGCAGTGAGAAATGCTGCTATCAGTTTGACAGGTAACATAAATATGTGTATGCTGTCCCTTATGACTGAGAAACTGTGCATCAATTAAATGAATGTTCTGCTGATGTTTAGTATATCTATAAAAAAGAATGCTCTGCTGATATCTAGTATATGGCATATCAGCTATATGACACTATTTGTAGGTACCACAGAGTGACCCAGCAAACCTGCTGAAGATCCAAACTGAAGTCAGTGGCTTGTATGTCAATACATATGAAGCGATACCTGTTGTACTCTTGCTTTCCTTCCCTGCACAGACATTTTGTAAGCAGGGAGAGTCCCTACTTCTTGTGTTTGCAAGATGGTTTGGTGTAACACTTTTCTTTTTCCTCTTCATGGCATTTTTCAGATTGGCTGTGCACAACAGGAGCGGCTGAGATCAAAGAAGTAAGGAGGCTCCTACATCTATGCTATGTGCAGTTTGGGGAGGGTTCTTCAGACCTCTCAATTATTAAAATTCATACAGAACTGGTCTGTACACCTACCTCCCCTGTCAGGCGCTGGTGCCTGCTTGGTGTCTGTCCAGAAAAGAGCTTATCCTGTTGGATTCCTCCAGAAGGGACCCTCTCTGCCAGCACCACAACTGAATGCGATAGGTGATAAAGACTGGAACAACAGCTGCTAAACTGCCCTGCTGTTCTGAGCCAGCACACAAACCCAGAGAGAGCCCCAAATCGACTTGCTTAGCCCCATCTTCAAGTAGAGGTAGCAGCGCTAGTGCTCCCCGTGCAGCGGGAGGTGGGCTTTGCCTGTCTCGAAATCCATCTCACCGAGGCCAAGTGAGACCCTTTACGGAGACTCAGCATCTCCTCGAGGCCTGCGGGAGTCCTTCGGGGCTGAGGGGCCCTTGGCCCTCCCGGGGCGGGGCGGCCGCCAGCAGAGGGCGGCAGGGCCCCGTCCTCCTACTGTCCTGTCCCATCCCGTCCTCCTACTGTCCTGTCCCATCCCGTCCTCCTACCGTCCTGTCCCATCCCGTCCTCCTACTGTCCTGTCCCATCCCGTCCTCCTACTGTCCTGTCCCATCCCGTCCCCCTCCCCTCTCACTTCCCTCTCCCCCGCCTTTCCTCTCCGGTTCTGCTCCCCGTGGCCGGTGGTTTGTGGTCTCTCGAGGCGGCACCGGCCGCGGAGGGGAGACCCAGGGAGGACGCACCGCATCCTGAAAGGCCATTTGACCAAACCTCAGCGGCGCATTTTTTCCTGCTTATTTACTTGTTTCTAACCAGTTGAGGCAGTTGGATGAAGTAAAATATCTTTCTTGTGTGCTCTCTGCATGACACAGTAGGTTTCGGAAGTCTGGACAAACCTGCATTAGACATTTTTGAATAATATTTGGAGTTGGATGATATTTTGCAATATGGATAACAAAAACCAACCAAAGCAGTCATATATACACTATTGCTCAATATGATTTATTTTTCTTAAATTTCTAGTTTAACCTGTTTCCCCACCTTTCACAATCTTCTACAATAGCAATGCATAACAATTATTTGATCCTGCAGGCTTTGCAGACATGCTTAACTTAGCAATCTGAATTACTGTTACATCCAGTAGCACTGCTCACAGTGCATACCTTTCAAGATACACATTTTTCTTTAACCAAAACCCAAACCAGAACAAAATAAATATTTTTGTCCGGTTGGTTTCAATTATTTATTTTTTACAAGACTTGCTTTTTCAGGCTAAAATTCCACATATTAATGTCATTTTTAGTGAATGATGGTTTCCAAACCATTGATGGTTAAATAAATAATTATGAACCAGATGAAAACCATGGGAGTTGTTTTGAGTTTTTCCATTAAAGCTATTGGAACTTTTGCATGATCATTAGCTATGAAAGAAATAAAAAGAAACTAAGGAGAAACAAATCCTGCTAGAATGTATCTAAACTCACTATCATACAGCATTTGAAACTCACTAATTTTGCTCAATGCCTTGTATCCTTCATTTCTTTTCAAAACATTACCAAATTTAAATCTCAATATGTTTTCAGTGTTTTCAAAACTGCTAAGTTTCCTGTTTAGAAATTCTTTTTTATGTGCACTAACCTTCAGCCTTTATTTCTTGACTGGCTTTCAATAAATTAATTCTATACATTGTAAAAGGATCCCTAATCAAAGTATAGATGAACTGACAATAGTACATGGCAAGGGATTGACAAATCTTACCTAAAACATCCATTACCAACAGTTGCTGACGCAGGATGGGTAGACCTCAAATTTTTATTCCTTCTTTCTTTGAATGATTTTGTGTCATGCAAAATGGCATGCAATGATATCTGTGATGACTAATTTGCCTGTAACCATACCTTAGAGGACTGAAGAACTAGATAAACAGAGGAGAGAGCTGTGTCACTGAAGTAGTACTTCTCTCTGCTATGTCCTCCCTAAAGAACTAGGATCAAATCTCACAAGATAGTCAGCCTCCCTTAGATGCCTAGACTGTCAGCCTTTACAGGTAACAGTTTACCACCTAATTGGCATGGGAAAAGAATTGTAAACTCACACCTCTCCAAAAGAGGAAGATGTGGAAACCCCATTGAATAATGACAATAATAAAACAATAGCCCACCCAGAGATCCTAAGTTTTCATGAAAACAATGAAAAAGGGAAACAGCGTAGTTCAAAGGATATACTTTACTGTTGTTAAGTTACACACAAGAAGTTGTTACCTTGTCATATGGGTACTGAGATTTGGAAAAAACAAGAGTTATTCTCTGTAAGAAGATTAGTGCCATAGATCTCAGATGACCCATACTACCAGTCCTCACATGCACAGAAGCAATAGCATCAATTCTGCAGTGTAACTAGAAACAAAAGAGGAATCTCCTTTTCTAAGTAAGTTTGGGAATGGCCTGATTATCCAAACAATTTTAAGGAATTACCTGAAATAACTTTTGTGTAAATTGATAAAAAAAGCAGGTCAAATTAGGGTGGCAGTACAAATTTAGTTTTTGTGAGTTATACTTCTATGGTAAAAATAGTACAAAGATAGGAAATACAAATATTTTTTTCCAGTTGCTGAGCAAAAACTAGATACTTTTCACAATGTAGTTCTTAACTGTACTATAGCTGAGCAGGAGAATGCATATACCACAGCTTCAAACTGTTTCTGCAACCTAGTGTAGTTTCTCTGCAAAAGAGTCTGCTGCCTCATACCAGTGTGCTAATGTGCTCTGCAGGGCTGCACACAGCTCTGCAGACATGCTCTGTCTTGCAACTGTTTCCTCCAAGTGAGCTGTATCTGCCCTGTGGATAAGCCTTCAGGCTCTCAGACTTCACATAATCTAGGATTTTACAGCTGGAGCATACTACGAATACTTAGAATTGGTCAGGGCTCAGAGTTTGCATTTTCTGAGAAATCTTACCGGCTTGAAATCTTAATTTGTTCCAATTTAGAACGAAAACTGTTGAAGCATTTCCTAGGAAATAGACATTCCACTAACAACGTTGTTTGAGAAACAAAGATCCACAGCATTTCCAAAAGGCAATGATTTCTTCTAAGAGCAGTGGAGCCCTGAGTACCAGGAGGTCCTTGTGTACCTGGGTCCCTGAGACAAGGAAGAGGCCATCACACAGGAGTAGATCTGACTGAATGGAAAACTGGCAGCTGACCTGCCTTGCAATGAACTATCAGAAGTTATCTGTATTCCATTATGAGGCTCACTGAGATAAGCTTTCATGAAATGTTTCACTCTCAATGAACCAGCAACTTTTGACAGAAAGCATGCCAGCAGAATGGTGTTTCCAAGAGATGCATTCATAGCTGGATGACACAATGATAAAAATATCTCAGTCTTGGCTACACTAGCTGGTCAGCATTAGTTCAGTGCTACAAGTCTCAGCCTCCTGAAGTAATAATCTTTTGAGTCACCTTCTGTTCTCCTAATTGCTGACTGCACTCCTGCAGTAATGCCACATAAGCATTAGAAGCGCAGCACAGAATCCTTGTTAATGTATTCATACTTGGATAGAGAGAATCTCTTGGACAGACATTTTTGCACGCTATTTTGTAGGCTTATAGTTAAATACAGATCACCAGGTTGCCCAGAAATTCTCCTGAACAAATGACCTTAACAAGGAGCTTGTCTTGTTCCTCAGGGTCCTTATATCATGGTAGTGGGAACAGCATGCATATGATGAGGGAAGATTTCTCTTGAGCAGCTCCAAAGCTAAGTTTTGGAAGACCCTTTCACATTCAGAAGCCTTCATACAGGTCTTCTACTAAGAGAAGAAGGTGTGCTTGAGGTACATCACACATATGTAATTTCAGGCTACCAAGAGCTGTGGAGCAGGGTCCCCTGCTGGACGTATAATGTGTTTTAAATAAATGTCTTCTAGTACAAGAGATATCTAACTGCTGTATTTCCTTCATTATATTGTTTCTAATGTCAGAGGACAACCTCAAATCTAACCTGTTGTCTCTCTTTTTCATTACAGGAGTAGCAGAAACTATCATTTACTAGTAAAACTGTCTCAGATTTTCCCATTATAAAATATGATTTGAGTTTTTTTATACTTCTGCCAGCTTTTAACTTTTTGGATTAATACATACTCAGAGAGGTGTTAGCCTCTGGCAGTGCTAAACAGAAAAAAGCATAGATGCCATATAAAAAGCCATATACTGCATGCAGAGAATGTGGCTGAAATTAATTTACATCAGCAGCCTTAATTCTGGCATTTCCTGAGTCATGAAAGTTTTATTTTACAGCCTTAATAAAAGCTTTGAGTTTGTATATACTTACGTGTTAAATATTTGGTATAAAATAAATCACTGGCAGGTTACTACCTATCAAAACTCCATGGCCCCTGCAAAAGTAAACATATGTAAGTATAGTATATGTTGGACTAAAATGTATCAACTACTCTCAGAACATCAAAGAACCCTAAAGGGAAAAGAGATGGTGGTTAAAGAAAATATTTTTAAAAGCTAATATGAGTGAAAAATGAGGAAAAGGTCCTGGATTCACTAGAGTCAATGGTAAAGTGCCTGCAGCTAAAAATGGTGTCAGGATTTCATGCAGGAAACCAAAGCAGAAAAAAAACCCAAACCCTAGAAAATCTGGAGCTGTCTGTGTGCAAGACTGGACTAATTATCTTTGAAATTCTTCAAATCAGAAAACAATGTTTCTCTAAAACAAAAAATATTTGGCTTAGTACAGACTGTATATGTAGAGGCTTTTGAATTATGTTATAAAAAAGAACAGACTAAGAGATCTAACATTCACTTCCAAAACTTCCGAACCAGGACTTGTCAATATGGAAGTAGAACTAGATGGTCCAGTTTATTTTTTGCTTTAGTTGATGGATTCTAACAAAATTAGTCTTCTTGAAACTTAAAACAAACAAACAAACCAACCAAAAGAAATCCCAACTGTGTTTGAAATTATATACCTAACATTTTGAAAACATTTTGGCAATGGTCCTTCTTATAAATTTGTGTCTAACAGTTAGAAACAATTACTATGTCAAGCACTGGCCAACAGTGAAGAAATGAAAACTATCCAAGGTAAGTATATCCATGAAATCTTCCAGTGGGCATTCCAGACCAGAGACACATCAGGTCGGAATCTCATAATGTTTCTACTTTTGTTTTAGATGAACATATAATGACTGTTAAAAATGAGGACTTGAATCTGGAATTCAAAATGACAAAATCTTCAGTGTCATCTATAATTAACTAATGTTGAAAAATATTACCATTCAGTCTTGAAGCTGCCAAAGAGAACAAGTAAGAAGACAGCTAGATAATCTTTATGTACACAACTTACAGCAGTGTCATTTCAAAAAAAGCAAGGTTGCAGAGCTACGAGAAAGATGGAAATGTATCTTGGTGCCTTTTGCCTTCAGGACAAAAATTGGAAGAAACCTTCAGCTGTAATAATTGCTAAGGCTGTTTTTTTCCTTTCTTTTATTTCATGATAATTTCTAGTTTTCCAGATTAACAAGGGGAGAAGCAGCACAGTAGTGGTACCATGGAGCATTTATAGGTTTCCAGTTCCTTATCTTCATCTTCATTCATCCAAGAGCAACTAAGGTTTTTCATATAGAGGAAAAGGTTTTTCAGAAATACCCAAGAAAATGGCACAGCTGTGAATGGCTTCTGCAAAGATAGGCAGCATCGTAGCAACTGCCAATTTTGACCTGTGCATTTCCATTTGCAAGCTTAGAATTTTAAGAAAAGGGGAGTTATTCTTGGGAAAATGACTAAATTAAGACTGTTTAATCTACTAAATACTCTAGACTTTATCCTCATTTACCTCACGTGAAGGAGCTTTACTACAGATGTAAATCAGGTGCTCTCTGTGTTTTCCAAGCTATTATAAAACTTCTTGCAACAAATATCCCATATTAGCTTCTCTTTTTGCCTTTCTATATAACTGAATCTAATAAAGATAAAGTTTTCTCCTTGAGAAAGGAACCACACTCTTTCCGTATAAGACCGAAGCAAATTAACTTTCTTGGTTCCTAGTGCAGAAATCTGCACAGTAACTAACAAAGTTCTTCTCAATAATGCTCCAGTGTCTGGTGGTCTCTCAAATACCCTTTGTAAACATTTTACATTGATCTTTGCTCCAAGCTGTGAGATGTTTAGGGATCTTTTTTCACTGTGGCTATTTGCCCACCATCAAGACTCTATTTTGGTAATCCTAAAAATAGGCTAGGATCAATTACAAAGACTTTTCCTCAACAATGTAGTTCTAAAATAAATTTAAAGCCTAAGATTTTGGCAAAAAATCACATTAACAGTCAAACTGGAAATGTTTCAAACACTGATTGATCGAGACCCAGTTGAGTTTATTCTACTCAAGATAGATTTTCATTAGATAGTCCAAGAAGAGTGTTTGTTTTGGCCTCCGTTTCTAGAAATAATATTAACCTGGCAAAAATGTTGTTTCTGTAAAGAAAAAGGCTGTTGAGCAGGCTAAATATGTGTGTCTTTCTTCTCATGTACTACACTAGTTTCACTTACATCCTGTGTTTGTATTTTCAGGAGCTGCATTAGAGTTTCTGTGCTGTGGTTAAGTTAAATCACCTGTCCAGCTCTCTGAGGTACTTACCTGGCCAGAGATTGTGAGAAGGTCACAGTCTAATGCAGGTATGTTCACAACACATCTGAGACCTACAGAAGTGCCCTCTCTCCATTCTTCACCCATAAGGATGTGATTCATAGACAGTTAAGGTACAGACTTCCAGGCATTTAGGCACAGTCACATAGCTAATGGAAGCCAAACACTTTATACAACTCAAGGCAAGTTAGCTCTCTTGACATTTTTAGGTAGCTTTAAATGCTGTTAGCAACCTGGCTACAAATGTCCTGGGGCAGATTTGAAAAAACAGCTTAGCTCTTCTGCACCCTTGTTTAGCTCCTTCATGTTACTCTCCATTGTTTTGTTCTCAGTCTTTTGTCCTTTAAAGGAAAGAGCAGGTTTCCTTACCCTACAGAAATGTTTGATGCAGATACATTGGAAAATGTGAGACCCAGAGTTACTAGATGAAAAGAAGCTCATAAGAGAGATTAAACCTATGGAAATTTTCATTTTTAGTTGAAGAGGTTTATACTTTTAATTTCATATGACCCTTACAGAGGAAAAGTGGTATATAGTGTTGTCAAGCAAGACTATCTTCACTTCGTGAGACAAGAACATATTTGCAAATTTGTAAATGTTAAGACTTTTTTTCTGGAGTATGTTCACATAAATGAGATGTTCCTTTTGTATGTGTCTACATCATAAGGCATGGAATTCTTTCTGCATAGAAAAGGAAAAGAAAACTGAATCAAAGAAAAAAATTAAAGGTGCTGCATTGATCTCTGAAAATCCTATTATCTTTACAACAGTTCACCCAAAGGCAAAGTTTGTTTTACACAGTTTTCCAAGGAAACAAATCAAATGCATACCGTGTATGTGACAGTACTGATCCCTTAAAAAAAATGAGTGCATGCCAGTTGCTGAAATTACTTGGAATGCACATTTATATGTTCCAGGTTCACTTAAAATGTATGATTTTCAACTTTTCTCTTTATTCAGCTGTCAACTCAAGTTCAAGTTGAGCCAATGAAGATTTAAAAAAATATTTGCTTCCACACGCTTTCCTTCCCTTCTGTAAACTGGGCATCATCTTTGGGTTAGATATATACCCAGATCCTCTCAGGTCAGCTGTGTCTAGAGATTGCTGATTATTTTCTTGCGGCACCTCTAAAATAGGTGCTCTCTTTCCATACATCAAAGCTTGAAGCAAGACTCTCATTTCATATCCTTATTCTTGGTTTCCAGATGTGGTCTTTCCCTTCTCATTTATTCTTTCTTGCTCTGAAGATTATTTTCTAGGCCCAATGCTTTTATTGTATCAGTTAGCCTCTGCATTCCTTAGCTGGCACTGGCTTCCCACTTATATCAAACACAAGCTACTGATCTTTTTCAAGTCCCTCCATGGACTCTCCACATTCCACACTGCTTCACTTTCATTATAGACTCATAAGCTCTCATGTCTTCTTTGCCCATTTATTAAAATTTACATTTTATTCTTCACATCTGAAACTTCTAAAAAGCCTCTGCAAAAGGTTTTTTTAAATTCAGGGACAATGTACTACACATACTTGCTACTCTACAACAGCTACCAGTACTTAGAAAGGTCTCTGTCACCTGGGGATAAACTTAAATGCCGCTGCAAAGGATTTTCATTTGAAAATGAGCAAAAATAATACTGAAGAGTAAAATATGAAGAGTACACAAACAATTTGAATTATGTCCAGAGATAATACAAGAGATGAGAATAGTGTTACTGAAGTAAACAGGAGTAGAAACAGAAACCTCAACATGAATAAGAAGCACAGAATACAAACACCAAACATGGTGGACTGAACATGGGTATGGGACAAGCACTTCCTCAGCTGCTTTGCTGAAATACTGTGATAAACTCCCCCTTTTCAAGGGAGTCCTGGACAAAACTGATTAAAAGCTTGAAGTTATTTGTTAAATCTATGTGAGAAAATAATCTTCTTACTAAAGAGGAACATTATCAGCCAAAGATCTTTCATGTTTATTGTATTTTTAGGGCAGAAGAAAAAGTTTTCTCAAAAGCAAGCTACATTATTTGAAATACTTTCTGCAAAAATTTTACCCCAAAGCCACATCCTGCCTTAATGCATCCTGCAAGAAACTTAAAATTGCCACAGACATAGCTAGTACATAGGAATCCTTATGCTCAGGAACATGAAAGACTAGTAAAGTATATGATTCTATCTGGAATACTTAAGCTGTTGAATGATTTTAACTTCTCTTGCTGGGTCAAAGCTTGCTTTTCCTTATTCTCATACAAAGCTCTGTTGTGGTCAGCAGATGGCTGTACTATTATGCAAGAGTTCAATTTTTTGTTGACAAACGGACACTCATATGAGGGAAATATGACAGTATTTAATATATTACTTATAACTATATTCTAAAAATAATAACAACCGTATATTGCAACTGTGCAACGTTGAATAAGAAGCATAACTTATTCAATGGAAGGGGAAGTGAGAATTCACTTCCTCCTCCTAAAATTAAAAAAAAAGTTACCAAAGGAAGTACAATGTTATTATTGTCAAGTTCCTCTTTTACACATTATTGATTCTGTTAAATACAAATAGAGCTCATATTCAACTTGTATTTTATGGAAAAACTATATTGTCAACTTTATCTGGAAAACACAGACTACTAGATCTGTCTCAGTAAATCATTGTCTTTTGCTCTTGTGAATCATGTGAGATGCTACTCAAGTAAAAGTGACACATCTGGCCACAGGTGGGTTGATGTAATTTCTTGGTACAATGGAAGATAAGTCTCACCTTGACTCTTGCTTTACTCATAGACATGTGGTTGCAGACCAACACCAACTATAGGCCATGGAAAGCTGTAAAAGAAGAGAAGATAGAAAGGTCAAGGTCTCCAAATTCTTAAAAGTAATATTCAGAACTCAACTGTATGTTACCTGGGCAGGGTAAATACTACCCTTCAGATAATCTACAGTTTTATGGAGGCAAATTTTTATGGACAATATAGAAATAAAAAAGTTCCCTGGCAATCTTATAATTATTTATCAGCAGTCATGTAAATCATGGATCATGAGCTGAGACCACTACTGCAGAGTATTAAGCTCTAGCAAGTAGCTTTTCTCTCAGCATTCACCATACAAGATTGTTGAAGGGTAGAAACTAATGAATATTTATTTGTTTAGAGATTGTCCTGTATCTCACACAAATTTAACGTAATGTTCTGAGTTGGCCAAGACAGGTCAAAGCTGTTGTGGCATGAAAAAGCTCTTAGCCTCAAAGTTTTGCATTACATGTACTTATTCTGTAGACTCTACTTGCACTGCTATGACATCACTTGATCTGGCTCACTGGGATCTACCAGAAAGGATTGACTGTGTATCCCAATTCCAGCTGTGAATTCCATATGCATGAGTTAATCTCATACACATCTCCCTTTGAGGTGGGGCTAGAAGATGAAACTCTAAGATAGTTTCCCTCAGCTGCTTCCATATTTAGTTGAAGGTCTTGAAGCAAGTACTGCTTTCTACTTTGGCCCCTTATGAGCTGTAAGGGCCACACACCTGAAACCTATTTTGCAGGAACTATCAGGAACTTCTACTGTAGAAAAAAATAGGCCTGATGACTATTTCTGAAGGTTTCCACCATTTCCTTGCAGACAGTGTTCATGCTGATGGGAAACAAGTGATTATGCAAAACCTCTACTTTACTCCTCTTCACATTAGAAAAGATAATACAGGTAGTTTATAGTTCTGCTTTCCCCATATTGTTCCTCACCCTGTATTGCCCATTATGTCTGGCCAAATGCTATACACTACACACATGCTCTAAGTGACAGACACATTTATTATAAACAGCAGAAAAGTTTGCAGCCTAATATTGACATTCAGCTACAGAAAATCAAATGCATGTGCAATAAGATGTAATCTGGCATTTATACTTGAACGTTACCCACTGAGACAGAAAGAAGAGTAAATACATACTCAGATTTTGCTAATACTTTCTGACAAGCAAAAAAGTACCGACAATTATCTCCTTAGAGCTTTCTGTAATCACTGTGAAAATAATGAATGGCTGAGAAGTGGTGGGGGGTGGTACAGGTTTATTTTTAACCCTGAATAACAGAAAAAATCTCAAAATAAAATTACAAAGCTGTTTGCAACTACTATTGTATAGTCAAAATAAGACCATTAAGTGTTTCCCTTAAGCTTTCCTTGAACCTCTAGGTAATAGGGTAAATTTTAATATTCATGCAAATGTAATGAAGCAGTTAACATGTAGCAAGTAAAGGAGAAAGTTCAAACTGGAATGACCAGAGGACCAATTTCAGTTCTTGTTCTCAGAGAAGTTAACACAGGTTGACCTTTGGATGGAAGAAACTTCAAATGAACATTCTACCTGTGTAAATCATGCTTATAACATTTCAGCCATCAGGAAAGAAAAGTGCATAGGGAAATAACTCACAGAGGAAAAAAGTGAGTAAGGAAAAGGCTGAGCAGCCTTAAGTTAGTAAAATACACCATAAATTTATTGCCTTTAATAAAGCCAGATAATTCCATCTTCTTTTGTTTTTGAATACCTTTTATATTCACTTCAGTAAGAAGCTTCAAAACCTTACTTATATCATGCTTAGTTTGTCATGCATGTGAAATCTATCACACGGCATTAATAAAATCAAATGTCCAGTTAAAATGATAGCTCTCACTAAGCTAACTTTTGCATACATTGCTCTGAGCAATACCTAAAAGCCTATCTTGTAAAGCTAAAGAAATTATGTTAATAATAAATGCTGACATTTTCAAACGAAGGCCTTCAGGTTACAATTTTCTAGTTAATAACAAGTAGCATTTTGAATAAGCTATACGAGATTTCAATATTCCATTTCATGACATTCACAGGTTTCCTTTTAAGGGTGCAGACAGTTTCATTTTATCATAAGATTAATAAAGCTAGTAAACAAGAGGCATTAGTCAGGTTTTTCCTACCTCAGCTGCAATTTGTGTTAGATTCTCAGCTCTCAGGGTGAAGAAGTGGGCTGACTTGAACAGAAGAAACAGAAAGGGATATATATCCTCTACATACAGTTAGAAAAAAATATGGATGTACACATGTATGGATATTTATATATGACAGCTGGAAAACTTAGGCTATGATCTAAAACTCATTGAACCCAATGAAAAAGTCTCCCTCAGGCAACTCTGACTTTTTAATCAAGACCTTTGAAATTTTAACAGTGTAAAGCCTGGACATCTAAATTGTTGCCTGAATATATTCTATATGTAGAAATGGAAGCTATTGACTGACCTGAGGCCCTACCATACACAGACTAAAAAAAAAGTGGAAATCCATTTCAAAACAATCATAGTGGACAGAATTTTAGTAACTAAGTTTTGATCATAGACTTTTTGGAAGTACTTCTGATTTTCTGCAGTTAAAAGTGTGAATTTGCTAGCTTCACTGCTAACATTTTTGGATTAAAACATCTTCAGCTTTTCATCCAGGTTGAGGTTTTGTTTTGCTTATGGTTTTCACTGTAAGAACCAGTGCATGTAAGTTATGGAGAAATAATTCTATTCTCAGTTCTGAGTTGCTTAAAGATGCCTTCAAAAGGATGGAAGGACAGATGGGCAGAATGCTCTTTAGCACACTGAGTTTCAGCTTATTCATTTGATCTAGTTTTAAAGAATTTTATGTGATGTACTTGTTAACTAGCTTTTCTATTCAATGCAGTTGTACTTCAATTTGGTTTACTGTGATTTTTCAAAAGCTGTTATTGGTAATTTCTTCCATATAAACTCTCAAATGAGAGGTTTCCATCTTTCTCATAGGAAGTTTTATAGTTTGCAGGTCTTCAGCAGTATTGCACAACCACAAATGGATTTAAAAAACCCCAAACCACCCTTAAAGAGAATTAGTTCTTATTGGAAGAATGTAAAACCTATAGTTGCTACCTGCTTATCGCTATACACTTGCTTTTGGCCTTATCATCTAAGAAGATGCCAAACATTTTTCCAGAATGCCCTGACATTACAGTCTGATGTGGTGATGTGATTCACTTTACACTAATTGCAACCTCTTTAAGCTTTCTGGAAAAAACAGTGTCTTGGTGAAAGAAATTATCTGGTGTACCCCAGAGGATCATCTGGGCACTGTACCAAAGATTTTCAGTATCTACAGAGTACTACTTGAAAAGAGGATATTCTAGCCTTTAGATATCACTTGCCTTAAACTGATACTTTTTTATCCTATTTTGTAGCTTGTATATATACACCTTTATCCTCTATGATCAAAACCTTCATTCTTCCATCTGAACATTACTTTGTTTGAATAAACAAAAAACAATTCAATTCTGTTCTATGTGTTTTGTTATGACAAAAGGTGTAATTAATACACTGATTGATATTTATTTTTCTTTTTTTCTTTTTTTTCAATGTTGGCCAGTGGCACAATGGCTTAGAAATATCTTATATATCTGCAGCCTTTCCATTCATAACACTGAGGGTTATGGGCTGATCTTGCATTATGCTGGGCAGGTAAGATCTTAGTCAGTGTAGTGTCTCATTTACCCTGTAGAGAAAATTAAGGTCAACCTCTATAAAGTCATGACATTATCAGTGTATAAAGTGATTTCAATAAAATTTAAGGGAACACACTCATGGTTAAAAAAAAAAAAAAATTTTCCAATGAATGGCTGGTTTCCTGACACTAGAAATATATCTATCTGTTTCCTTTCAAAAACAGATGTTCTGCTTTAACTCTTAAATTATCTGCTGCTTTATAGAAACTTACATTATTAGTATATGCAATCCAAAAGGACTGTGGAGGTTAATAAAGCTCTTCCCCCTCCTTCCCTAGCTGAGGGTGTATAGTGACAGCATATCTGCACAGTGATCTGCTCAGCCAGGATAAAAGGAAAAGAACCATTTCTAATTGCACGTGTTAGATCTTGAGTCATACAACTGTTGTGAAACTTGGGTGGGGTGCATGTCTCCTCTTTCCATTAGAAAATGAAAAGCTTTCAGAGAAGACCAAGCAGAATGGAGGGCTGGAATTCTGCTGCATATTCATTTTATCTGAGAGAAGATAAAACAATTTGGGAAGCTTTTCTTATTTCCACCTCCTCTTCCTGCAAGCTTTGCCACTCTGTAACATTAGGACACACTGTTAATCAAGTTCATGTCTGCCATAGCATTTCCCTCACCACATTTCTTCCTTATGAATACATGATGGCCTCCACCCATCCCACAGGATCACAATCCTTGTGCTCCTGAATGCAGCCCAAAAGCTTCTCAGATAGCACTCAAGATTTTCTGGGATTTCTTTTATTTTTCTCTTTGCTTTCTAGAGGTGTGCTGCTCTCATCTCCAATGTTCCTCTTAGAGACAATGACATCTTTCTGTTACAGCCAGGTATAATGAGAGCTGAAAAATACTGCCATTCAACTTTCTCAGCCTTTTTTAGGATACTTGGAGAGGACCAGAAAAAGTCTAGAGACAGAGAAAACAAAAGCCCCTTCATACAAGCAGAATAGATGTTTTCTACATTATTATAACAAATACCTTGGTCATGTATTTAACAATAACAAAATAAGTGTGAAACCACTGTAATCAGGGTGTGCCCATGTTACTGGTAGGTCACATATAGAAGTGAAAATATACTTTTTGACAACAAAGTGCACCATCAGATATTATTTTTTTAATACATGCACAGTGGTCAGTGCAAGGTACTGATTTAAAAATTGACTTTAGGATAATTAAAAAAAGATTAATTATCAATCAATCTTTTGAAATTACATCTTCCCTTGGCACCATGATGATACCAAAAGTCAAAGGGAGCAACTGCAAAGAAACTCAGCAAAGAGAATATGCGGTATCATGGAATGTCAAACTCCCAAGTCGCTGAACTAATAACTGTTTATTAACTATGTGCATGATTTTTCAAATGCTGTTTGCCAAATTTAGATGCGTTTTCACATGCCTGACCAAAGACACAGCTCCGACCTCAGCAAAGTCTCTGGTAAATTTAAGCCAGCTTCTCAATGAAATTATTTGGGTTTTCTTTAAATAACATGAGCAGAACAATGTACTATTCCCTAAATGCATTCTTAAATCTGGCTGAGCTGTCTCAGCTGGAATTTTTCAAAGCAATTACCCCTTAAAGCATTGAAACATATTTGCTGTGAAAAACATGGTGGTAATTTAAAATGCTACCATCCTTCTGTTATAATTATTTTATCTCTGGCAGTGTTGGAGGAACAAAACATGGGATTTCTTGGCTGCTTTGGAAGGAAATCTGGAATTTTAATACAAATTCCCCATAAACACAAGACAAAGCCAAACTACCTGATGACTTCTCTGAACTGAAGTAACAGAAGCTGGAGATGGTGACATCTTCACCTTTTTTCACTTCACTTTCCTGTCAGTGTGTTAGATACATATGAAAAAAATCTGTGAAAAGCATTGTTTTGGCAAAGTTATTGACATTGAAAATAGGATTTTAAATCAAGAGAGGGGTCTATTTGTATGTAGCTGCAACACTTAAAATCTCATCTTTTTAGCTTGGTGATATGAACCCTTCCAAAGCTACACTGAATTTTGACACCTGCCTATTTAACATCAGATGGAAACCTCTGATTTCTTTTTTCCTCCCCATCTTTTTATGGAATTTCACATTTTATGGAATAATTTCTACTCAGTGAATAAAATCTAAGCACACTTCAAACCAGTCCTTTCCAAGGTATGAAATTACATAAAAATGCTATGAAAGCAATTCGCTGCCTTGCCGGCAGCATCGTTTAGAGAAGACGTAGAGTCACTAAAGAGAGCGGGGAAAGAAACACAGTTCTGTCTGAAAACCAGAGGGCACCTGACAGCGATGCCCAGCCGACAGCGCCCGGCCCGGGGGAGGCTGCAGGGCTGGGCTGGTTTACGCTGGGCTGCACTGGCCGCCCGGGTTTCCCCGGTGGGTACAGGGGCACCAACCACCGCCCGTCCCGGGCCGAGGGCGGAGGGGCGGCGCTGGGGGCAGCGGGGCGGCTCCCGCCCCAGGGCTGAGGGAGCCGCGGGGCGGCCCCATTTCCCGGCAGGCTGAGGGGGGGGTGTCCGTGTGCTGAGGTGCCGTCCAGACGCCCCGGGGGGGGGGGTCGCTCCGCTGCCCGCGCCCCCTGCGCAGCGCCTCGGGACCCCGCCGGCCCCTCTGCGCCCGCCCGCGAAGGTAAACTGGGCAGGGAGGGACCGGCCTGGACCCCCGAGGGCTCCCGGCGCCAGCCCGGGACCCGGCGCGGCGGCGCCGCGGGAAGGGAGAGGCGCCGGGCTGCGGCGAGCGGGGGTGTGCGGTGTCCTGCTCGCCGTGGGGAGATGTCCGGCCCGCAGGCACCGGTGCTCGGGGTGGGGAGGTGCGGCAAACCCCGCTCTGGGCACGGCTTGTGGTGCCCCCGGAGGGCGTCGGTCCGCAGAGGGAACACAGGGACCTTCCGACGGCGCAGCGTGGCCTCGGTGGCCTGAAACGGGGTCGTCGGATTTCGTGCCGCGGTGCTGGGTCCCGGTGTTGGTTGTTCTTCTGGGTAGGGTTAATCCCAGTCAGACCTTCCCTTTGCCCAGACCCTGCGAGAGCGTCTGGGAGGTTGATCATTCGCATGGCAGGTTTGCCAAAGCTTCCCTGCAGCCTCATGAGGCTGGTGGGGTCCCGAGGGACGCACAGTGCCCTGTTTCAGGTGGCAGCGTTAGGAAAGTGAAGGCAGGCGAGAGAAAACTGTAGACCAAACGACCAGAAAATACATCAGGAGAATGTGATAACCTCTCAAACTAAGCATGTAAGACTGGTGTTACGGCAAAACAGCCAGTAGAGACTTCCCAAGAACACAGTTTACATCTCTGCTGGTGGTATATTTAGCCACGTGGTTTAGGGAAGAACTAGAAATGTCGTCTGAGTTTGAGAAGGTCCATCCCGCATGATACCCTCAGCTGAACACCACAGAGAAGTAACTGAAATGCAGTCTCCACAAGCTGGGGGTGGTTTTTCAATCCTCTGTGCACCAAAAGAGAAGTTATTAAATCCATTCATTGTCACACTGGGAAGATGTATGCAGTAGTGTCTTTTAGGAAGCATATGATCCAACCTTCTGAACTGTCATTAAAAATTTCATGCAGGAATACAGCCTACAAAGAAAATATGCAGGGTTCCACCAAACTAGCAGCTTCACTTTTTGAAGTCACTTCCTGCCCCACATTACTCTGATTATTCTGGTTTGTTTGGCTCCAGCTCGACTCTGCCCCTCAGAACTTTTGTTCTCAGAATTTTGGCAATCATTTTTCCTCTTTGCTTCTAGTTCTTTTTATGAATTACATGACATGTGTGGTTTGTCATCTCTTCCAAACCTGCATCCAGAAAATACTCATGTCACATATGACTCTATTGATGTTACTGTCAGTTAGTTACCCTGCTCCTGCTCAACAGTGGTGTAAAGGTAGTCAGGGCTTGATTTAATACATCAAATAGGTAAGCCCCAGTGCTCCAAAGGACTATGTTCCACATGTGTAGATTCCTAATCATTTGTCTTCACTAACTTCACTAACTTTACAATTTTTTTTTCTGGTAACTTTGCAAAAAATGTGAATTTAGGTTAAAATTTTATGTCTAAACCAGAATATTTAACTTTTTGCTGAACTTCTTCAGTTCTGTTTTCCCCTGTGAGCTTTCTAAGGAAACTATTGCATTTAATTGTACTTAATGCTTTGTGGAAGCATTGATTAAAAATGGAGATAATTTGGTTTGAAATGTGGCTTACAAATGTCTTTGGGAGGTTGAATCAATGGAGCATTACAGATAACTGAGCGATCCTTGTTTTATATCCCCAGAAAATTCTGATCAGTCTGGGAACGCACATAACTGGAAAAATGTATTGTCTCTGAAAGGGTACTTTTAAACATTCTCTGCATCTTCTCTTTTTTTTTCAAATACCTCCTGTGGGTACTACAGACTGCTCTGGTGTTTGGAGGGAAAATGACTGAAGGTTCAAAGTAATTATTGAGTGAATTGTGTTTTAATTGTTCATGCTGGAATTCATGATTATCAGATGTGCAGTATCTTCAAGCAGGGTATGATGCCTTTGAAGTGCTGGTTTATGTTGTTATCAAATGTATCTATTACAGCTAAGTTTGATTTTTTACAGATCAAAAGTCACTATACTTGGCCAGTGTCTACTAGATCACATACCATAACTCGGCCTGTAAATCAGGCTCAAAATTTGATCTTTTTTGTAATTTGTAAAGAGACTAACATATTTGGTAGGGTAACAGTTTGCACAGAAGGGGCAACAGTATGAGCAGAAGGGCTCATATGGATATTGGAACAGTTTAACTCAGTACTGTGACCCAAAATTTCTTAGGTAGTAAAAAAATTTACCCAACCCATTAAGATTTTGCTTTTGCCGTGTTGCTCCTTTCCTGTTAGAAGAAATGTCTTACAGCAATAAGAGGAAAAAGAGGCAGGAAGCTTTCCTTGTCATGCTTGCCATGAGTCGTGAAGGGAGAGGAAGGACTTGGGCAATCTGTGGATGGAGGGATGAGCTATTGCATGTTTTTGGCCCTGTAAAATGTCTGAGAAAACTACCAGCCTGGAGTATTGCCACAGCTGAGAGAAGGGGTTGCCTTGTTCAAGAGAGGACTTGTCTTTTTTGCAGATTCATGAATGTCTGACCATTGAGAAGATGATTTGGGGATGTGGATTTTCTTAAAAGCATGTTTTGGTTTCAGAGGTTGTTTTACAGGAATGTAGCTGAATTTGGATTTCCTACATATCATTCAGATATCAACGCCCTTGTCCTTTCCTGCTTTTGCTGCAAACTACATGTATTTTTCTTTCCCACAGACCATTTTTTCATCTTTGGTTGCAATGTGTCTTGACTTGTTTTGTTGTAAGCCCATCTAACCTGTTGGGATGATGACTTCATGTGGTCAGGTGCTGATCTGGGGTGAAGGTGAAAATAAGACCTCTTATTTGCCTGCAGCAATATGGAAGCTTTAGTTTGTTCCCTTTGGGAGGTCTGTAGTGACAATGGTAACTTGCATCCATGTAGACCATCCAAAGCACTTCTTGGGCTTTACAGGCTCTCCTCATCCACCTTTAGACATTGGCATTTTAGTCACCTGAGGTTCTGAGTCACCTTTACAGTCTCTTTTAGAGAGAGATAGATACTGCTAAACCTTGGTTCAGCAGCCCGGTTTTAGACAGCTACCATGCTCTATAAAATTGCCTTTCTTTCCCTTCATTGTCTGAAAAGAGCCTGGGATGACCAGGTCAGATGCAGATGTCATAGAAACCCCACAATATGTCTTTTCACAATTAGGAGTGATCCATGATATAGTAAAATGGCTCTCAGAAAAGCAGGCATTTTAGGCAGCTTTCCTTATCGTCCAGGCATGGCTACCCGAGTTATTAACAATATAGCTGCCAGTGTAGAAGATGTATGTTGCACTTTGAAAGAAAGAAACTGGGTGGTACCATGTGCTTCTCGAGGTTCTGTAGGAGACTTTTGAGTGTCTACATCAGAATATATGAGCATGTGTTCCTCACCACCCCTCAATATTAATTTGTAGTATTGCTCCTGGGCTTTGAATGGGAAGGAAGCACAGATGACTTTGATCTGACTTTAAACTTTACTGTGGGAGTTCACAAACTAGTTTGGTAATGATTGTTTAAAAAGTTTAAGCCTGTCATTAGTTTCAAAGGCTTTCTTCCAACGAAGTGACCTTTCAGACCTGTGGCTAGCTAATTGTGCTCCTATTTTTTTGCCACCAGGAGCTACACCAGCCTGCACACAGCACTGTTGCGTCTTGTTGAACATTGATCCAGCATTCTAGGAGTTTAGGCTGAAATAAATTAGGGCTACAGTCATTAGAAGTACTAGGAGTATTTTGGGGAGTAGATGCGTTATGAATCCTAGAAGAAAAAGAAGGTTCAGCATATACAAAACGAATTTTTCTGTGCTACTCTGTTTAGACATAGATACCCAGGCATTTCTGATGGAAGTTTTGCTTTGGATACATCTCAGTCCGTTTCCACTTTCACTCTGTGTTTGCTTGTAATCTAAAGCAGCAGATGTAAAAGTGTAACATGTAACATTAATAATAAAGAATAAAACTCTGTGTATCTGCTGTCAGTGATGAGCAGACCCTGCATGGCTGATACCACCACCAACGGAAGGTCCTCAGCTGTCCTCAACCAGTCCAACTGATACAATAAAAATTTTGGTGAAAATCTTGTCATTGTACCTGCACCCATCAGGGAGAGTGGGGATATGTGGGGAGCAAATCTGCTTCTAGCAGCATTGCTATTCAATCAAGTATAGAGAGAATAGCTAGGAGCCAAAATCACAGAGGCACTCACTGGATGCTTTTGCTGATAAAAATTGCAAATGACCTTCTGAGTCCCCAGTTTTAGGCAAAATAATGTGTCTGCCTCAAAGGTAACTCACCAGGAGAGCAGGGAAGTTCAAAAGAATTATCAATTAACCTGTTGGTATCAAGTCCATATTGGCAGCAAATGAGAACTTGTTCCTCAGTGGCCTTAGTTGATCCATTTTGATGCTCACTGCATCTTCAGGTAACCCAGACTGCAGACACATGGTTAGTTTTCTTCTGCCTCAGAGCAAGATTTTGATGTACTTTTGAAGATTTTTCTAGTACTTTCTAACAATACTAGAAGCCCCCATTCCCTCACTTGCTATGGGGATTTCATTGAAGCACGAAAATAAGAAGGATGTATCAGCCCAAAAAGCATTTTTGAAAGGCGATGTGTTTTTTCTCTCAATTGCAAATGAAAAAAAAATTAATGTTAGTCAAGTATACATTACTGTTCTCTGTGCTTTTTGATGAAATCTTATATTTGAAAGGTCTGCTGTACATGTGGCTTGGAGGGCTTATTTCTGAGATAACCTTGAGCAAGTGAGAATATGGGCCAAAAACATGAACACAGATAACATTCCCAAATACTTGTTGTAGTTATGGCTTAGTTTTGTATTTTGGTGACCACATCCTCATAACTGAGGGGAAGCTGGCAGACCTGATATTTGAAAGAGCAAACACAAATGAGCAAACACAAACACAAGTGTTTTTGGCTACCAGTCTTAGAAAGGGATTTAGCATAAACTTAACTGCAGTTCTGTCCCATGGAGGCAATATTCTTACATGAAATGCAGCAAAGCCTTTCATATCTGTCACTAGATTGACCTCTTTTGTCTCCCCTGTGTCATGATGGAACTGCTGTGACCAGATCAGTTGTTCCATCCTTCCTCCACTTTTAAGGAAGAAAAGAGAGGGAAACAGTGACATTTCCTTCTTATGGAAAATCTTCAGAGATGGAAGAATGGAAATAGAAATGTCACAAGGTTCTTCTCCTCTTGCTGCATTTTCTTTTCATAACTATTTCCTTTGTGCTGTTCATGGTTTTCTGTGTTATGACAAAGCAACCACAGGTATACCATCTGTGGTGACTCCAGTCTTCCACTTTCCTTACAGATCTTCATCTGAAACCCATGGATTAAAGCTGCTTGTGATAACTGTTTGTTATATAGACTGAAAGAAACAGCTTTGCTAAGAGAAAAATTAGTAGTGGACTTTGAAATTGTACCTGACTCTTCAGTCAGTAGTAAAGCTGAGAAAAAGGTTTATAAAAAAAAGTCTTCATTTAATTTTTCTACTGTTTCTACTGTTAGTTTTCCACTGTGGTAACTGAGCACTGTACTTTGATGAAATGTCTATAAATTCATATTAGAGCATTACTTGCTTTATTTGATTTTAATATATGAACTATTTATGAAACAAACAGGTGGCTTTCAAAAAATTTTTACAGATTTGCTTTCACCCTTTTACTTCACTCTTAACCTGTTAGAGCACTTTATACTAATGTCTTTTCCTCTTTCAGTGTTCCGTTCCCATACCGTGTGTGCCCTCTCTTAGGCATTTCTGGCAGTAATAAGAACATGTGATAATAAGAGATGGTGATTAGAGCTTTTACCAGTGACTATAGCATAGGAATAAGTTATTTGTTTAGGGAGACAGTTGTGTCATGGACCCTTATAGGATATCTTGTGCTTAACTAATGGCTTGTTGTGGAAGGGAGTGAATGTTGGAAAAGATGAGACATTGACTATCCAATGTAGCAGTTCTGGCACTCAAATTTGGTACTGTAACTTTTCTTTCCTTTTTGCCCACCTAAGTTTGTTCTTTTATTTTCATTATTCCACACTCAACATCTCTTGATTCTATAGGGAATTGAGGAGGGGAAGGATTTTCTTCCGTTTTAGACCCCTGTATGCCTTCTTCTCTCATATGTGGCTTCCTCGACTGCCATTTTATGCTTACTAGACAATCTAATAACGTGGGATCAGCCTACTTCATGGATTGTGAAGCAAATGTCAAAATCTTCATTTAGTGGAGAGCCACAAGACACACTTGCACTAGCTCAGTGACATAAGGGAATGCAGGGAATAGTTCAAAGTAGCAAATGTGCAATTAATAATTAGACTATTGTCATTTGCTGTCAATTTTTTAAAGTACAAAAGTCTCTTGTTGTCATGCAAGTTCTGTATAGCAGTGTTGGGTAACAGGAAAAAAGGAAGGAAAATATTACACCAACACCAACAAGCTACAGTTTATGGGAAGGAATGTGAAAACTGAATAAATTTGTGCTAGTCAAACTTACATTACTCTTTTATTATTTTCCTCTGCCACCATGGAAGGGAATGGGAGGAACTAGAACTGAGATTCATATTTTCTGATAACTCATATGTCTGCAGTTGTTTATACCTGACTAGACCTGAAGCAGACACATTATCAACACAAGAGGAATGACCCTGGATAAGCTGGTTCATGAGCTCTGGGTCCACACTTCTATCCATCTTTCTGACTTTCCCAGGAGAAGATAAGTTGGGGGAATGGAGATGTTGTTCCTGTGTGCCAGTAATCTGGCACAGAATAGGGAATTGTTTCTTCTGCCAATCTGTGTGAAGACATAGGACTGGAAATACATCTTCTCTTCATTCTGCACAGTGTTTGTATTGCCTATATGGCTCATGTGGGGAAGGTCTCCAAGGTGGACCTTCTGCAGCAACTAATTGTATGACAAAAGAAAAAGAAGATGAGCAAGTCTGTAACCGTACCTTATTTCTATAGTGGTCTTAGAAGCACAGGCTGGGCTGAAGCAAATTGACTGATGGGAGGATACTATATAAAAATGAATAGAGGTGGCACTGCTGTTGAGTTCCACAGAAAAAATACCCTTTGGGAGCTGACAGGAAGGTACAAAGTGAAGTTCTGGTATCTAGAAATTACTCCACAACTCTCTCATCCCTGTGTCTGTGCTTTACACTGGGATTTTCTTTTTTCCCCTTACATAAGTTGCTTTTAACTCACAGTCCCTGGCTGGTCACGTACAATTGGGTTACATTTTCTGGAGCCCAGGATCCAGACTCTGTGTCTATGCCTGAGAGTTACTCTGGAGAGGAGTGAGCTGTCCACCCAGCCTGCATGCCATATCCCTCTGCACCCTTTTACCATAGCCACAGCATATGCTGCCTGTCACTGGTTAAATGTTCTTCCTGTCCTCTCTCAGATGGAGAACCCTTTGCTAACCCCCTCCTCCTGACATACTGTGAGTAAGCTTTTAGGTAGTCCCTTGTTCCTTTTAGCTTCTCTTAAACGAGCCTCTATGACCCTTCATTAATCTTGCCATCTTGCCCCACCCTAAGAAAAGGACCCACAGTTGCTTCTCCCAAACACCACTCTTGGCAAGGAGGCTAAAGAAAAGAGTGTGTGTTTGGGACAGTGCATCAGGGAGATGGGAAGGCTGGGGAGCACAGAGGCAGCATCATCTGAAGGCTGGCTTCACACTCAGTGTCTTGTGGTGCTTTACAAACATATTAAACCTCTCTTTCTTTCTCTCTCTTGCTTTCCAATGGAAAATGAAATACTCAAATATCACTGAAAAAGATGATGGTGTACTTGTGCATAGGGTTCCTGTGGTGTTTAAATTATTATTATCATCTTGGCGAAACAAGGGTAAAATACAACTGGTGTCATCATTAAAGTGGAGCAGTGTAGCTTTCAGGTCTATGAAATCTGGGTTTGGGGACTAATAAAGGCTTTTTCCGAAATCAGTCCTTACTCCACATTTGTTCTTGTAATACATGTGAGTTAACTGTGAAATTCCAGAACAGCAAAAAAGGCAACAAGCTCTCAAGAAGCTTAAATGTATAAATGGCATACCTGTGATTTCTGTGAAACAGAAGTAGGATCTGTGAGTTTGGAGTGCCCATATCTAAAGATGTTTGTGCTTATATCTGAGTGGAGGATTCTGCAGTTAGTAGAGTACAAGCTCTACTACCTCAGGCTAACATTAAAAAAGGATTCTCACCAGGTTGTATTTATCTGCCATTTTTATTTTAATTCAAAGCCAAATGTGACTCACTTTTAAACTAGTAAGGGTACTTTGCAGGTGTGCAGTTGTACAGACTTTCTGCAGCTACTGGTATTTTAGTGTGGCACTTCTATTCCATCATGAACAGAGTTATAACATGTCAGATCCATCCCTGAGATAAATATGCAATGTATTCAGCTGCAGATTTCTCAGAAAAATAGGGAATAAGAAGCTGCTTTCAGAGTTATCAGCGTGTGCAAGCTTTTTCTTGGAAAATACCATGCTTATCAATGTTAGGTAAGTATAGTGCTGGAAGCAGTCTAATTGCTTTTGATCAGTTCTTTTCAAAATATGAGTTAGTGTTGAAACAGAACAGAGTAACAAGGGCATGTTATGTAGGTGAGAGGAAAGGCAACATGCTATTTGCCAATTGTGATTTTGAAAGCTTGGTGTCAGCTACCATTTTGCCTTCATCACTCCAAAACTTCTATTTCCTTTCTTAGTATCTACTAGAATTAATAACAAATTGGATTATATTCCTCTAGGCTCAATTCTGCAGATAGACGTTCTCTTTTACTCTACTTCATAAAAATGTACCTAAATATCTGTTAAAGACTTTTTACTAGACATGATGAAGCAGCTGGTTAAGGAACTTCCATCCTACCTGACTTAGTTATATAGGAGACATGTGAGTAGTATGAGTTTTTCTTGATACCTAACTGTAAAGTCATTGTAAGAAACCTTGTTAGATCTATTTCAGACCTGCAGTCAATTTGGCCAGAAAGGTGTCTTACTCAGTGGTGAGTATCACGTGCTTCAGGAGGAGATATAAGAAATCTTGTGCTGGAAGGTATGGTATAACGTGTCTATCATGGAAGCTTTACTCTGATTCCAAATTGCTGGAGCCTTTATTTTAGGTCTTGAAACATGAGGTTCATCATCCTTGCCTGAAGCTCTCTGCAGTAGTAACACTTCTAACTATAACTGCTTGTAGAGAGAACCAGCTTGCTTACTCACCAGTTTTGATGATGAGTTTCACAGTTACACTGTGCCCATTTCCCTGGAACAGTTGTGTAGACTTTCATTTACTATCCCATCGATTTTGTGTTATAAGTCAGGATGAAATGATGCCGCAGTAACTTTCCTCTAGGTTTTGATGCATTTTTTTATCACCCTAGTTTCACATCTGTTTCCTGTGACAGTTGCCCTCTTTCCAGCTTTGCTCTTTATGGTGGGATTTCTGTCACTTTTGTCATGCTTCCCTAATTTTCTTCTTTTTCTCTGTCCTTGATATGGGCTTTTCTACATTGCATAGTGTGTAATATGGAAGGGTGAATCTCTGATTTGAGCACTTTAATCACTGGGCTACTGATGGGTCTCTCTAAAATGTGAAAGATTTCTTTCCACTACAGAAAGCCTTTCAGAATTAAGCAATAGCAGGAAGTTGCAATGCTGTTAGTGGTAACCTGAATAGTCAAACAGCAAGTGTTCATTTTGGTGGACTTGCTGCTTTGACACATGCTGTAGTGCAGGGACTAGGAGCTGAAGGTGTGCTTTTGGTCTTCCTGTGTGATTTGTCAAAATACACTTCATGTATTTTTATCTTTGCCATTTGCATATGAATTTAATAAGTGTGTCTGTAACTGTTCACCACATCACTAAGTGGACTGTTCCTCATACTGTTCATAGCATGAATCCACTGTAAGTATCCACTGATGCCAGGCTGTTCCTCATTCCTTTTTTTGTTTGTAGCCCTTAGGTTGTTTAAGCTTCATCCACTCAACTGAGACTGAGTTGCAAAGATGAGTATCTTCTGTGCAATACTGTTGGTGTTTCCTGTTCAGTATTTCACAAGGGCTTTGAGCTTGTTTTCTAACTGCAAGTGCAGAAGCCCTTTTGCCATGTGACTTAGACCACTCTTCCGGTGAAAGGGACTAGCTTTCAGTATTTCTCAGAGCTATCAGGTATTAACTGTTCAAACTCTGCCTAGTGTAGTACCATGTCTAGGTTTTTTTTATGTACACCATGTAATCACATTGTCAGATTTCATTATATTTTCAAATAGTTCCTTTTTTTTTTAAGCAGGGTGAATTTTGTGCCACTGTTTCATTCCTCATTCTGTTAGCTTCCTGTCAAGTGTTAAAGATTGTATCAAACAACTCAATTTCCCATGTATTGTTTATAGACATAGTGCTATTGTCTTATGTAAGTGTGCAAATCACAAAAATTTCTTCATTCTTATAAAGTTGGTTTTATTATTCCCTCTAATATCTTAACAAATCAAAATGTATGCAACCATGCAGAAGTCATATCCCGATTATAATTATAGAGTTCATATTATAGACCTGAAAATGCAGCTCCTGCTCCACCTGTCAGTGCATGACACAACAATATAGATGAGGTTCCAGTCAACCCAGCTAGAATTGTGCAGCTTGAGAGTGAGTACAAGGACTGCTTCTCCATTCTTGTATCTGAGCAAGGAATTTCTCAGTGTATTTCTTTGGTGCCCTTGAGTACTGGACCATCCCCATGGAAAGATACTGTTGTTCACTGTCAGTAAAGTATGTTGCTCATTGCAAACGCAGTGAGTTGGAGCTGGGAGTTTCTCATCCATCTCTTCCTGTGCATCTGCTAAAGTTCTTTGATGTTAGAAGTGAGAGAACTTAATTCCAGCTTCCTAGTCCATAGCTCAAAAAATTTAGAAATTCACATCTCAGTTTCAAAATAAGCATATATAAGGAGTAGATATTCAGAAGAGAGAAGTTTTGTGGGGTTCTGTTGCCAGATTTAGAAATACAGTGCACAGGAGTTTTGCATTGTCATCCAGGGCAGGAAGGCTGGTTCTTGGGAAAAGCAAATGGCTGGGGCACCAGAATGGATGCAAGTAGGTCTTTGGAAAATGGCAGCAAAGCATGTGAAAGAAAAAAGACAGACACTAAAGGCAAGGAGAAGTAGAAGCAAATACACAGAAACCATATTCTTTCTTAAGCTGAAATACAAAGATGCTGTAAGTACAAAAAGTACCACAAAATACAAGAATTCTACTATTCGTGTCTCAATTTAGATTTAAATTCTTTTTATCAGTAAGGAGGCTGCTAAGTCTGAAATTGGGAAGTTAAATATTAATAAATTTAGCATGTCTGGAGGACTTCTGGTAAATGGTGGGGTGAACTGATGAGTCAAAATACAATGAGTCAATACTTATGTATTAAATAAACCTGTGAGGGTTTAATATATGTAAAGTAAATAGTGAGACTTGGTGGTTAGAATAGCAAGCTGAAGAGAAAATGTCCCAACCTGTTAGATATATACAGTATGAGAAAGGTGGGACTATTAAGTAAAAGAAATTTAAGAAAATGTTATGAGAGCTCAGTGAAAATTTGAGAATGTGAAAGTCTGGGGAAATAAAAGACAAGGAATACCTTTGACTGTATGCTTGGTGTGACTTCAAAGAGTGGTCTAGAAGACATCAGTCTGAAAATCAAACACTTTAAAAATAGGCTAGGTTTCATATACATGCCTTTGCACAAGGTCCTCCTTAGCATGTTTGTGACAACCATAATTTCCTCATTTTATTTCAATTCTTATTTTTTTCTCTGCATACAATCTTATGTATAACCTTGAAAACTTCTTGTAAAAGTACTGTTCTGGGCGGTTTTTTTGTCTTCAGTTTATTGTAGTAGATAGTGATTTTAAGAGTTCCTGGTATTAGTACTAAATAGAGAAAAACCTGACAGAAAAGTTACTGTAGAGGAGGACTGAATATTGTGTGCAGTTTTGGTCACTTCAATATAAGAAAGACATTAAGCCATTAGGGAATGTCCAAAGGAGGGCAATGAAGATGGTGAAGGGCCTTAAGCGGAAGCTGTATGAGGAGTGGCTGAGGTCACTTGTTCTGTTCAGCCTGGAGCAGACTGAGGGGAGACCTCACTGCAGTTACAACTTCCTCATGAGGGGAAGAGGAGGGGCAGGCACTGACCTCTTCTCTGTGGTGACCAGTGACAGGACCTGGGGGAGTGACCTGTAGTTGTGTCAGGGGAGGTGTAGGTTGGATAATAGAAAGAGGTTCTTCACCCGGAGAGTGGTTGGGCACTGGAACAGGCTCCCCAGGGAAGTGGGCACAGCACCAATCCTGACAGAGTTTAAGAAATGTTTGGATGATACTCTCAGGCACATGATGTAACTCTTGGGGATGGTCCTATGCGGGGCTAAGAGTTAGACTTGATGATCCTTGTGGGTCCCGTTCAACTCAACTCAGCATATTCTGTGACTGAGCATGAAACTCAATATTCTCCTAAGCACTTTGGTAAATCTTTTCCCTTTTTTTTTTGTTAATAATAGCTCATACATTTCACTTTGAATTTCTGGTCCAAAATGGAGCAACATCCAGTGGGATAGTTTCCAAATCTGCAGATTGTTTTGTCTGTTTGTTCCTATTGTGGCAATCAAATAAACAAAATGGAAAGGAGTGGAGAGGAGTCAAAGAGGAGGAGAGTGGATGGACACTCTTTTGCAGTTCCATGCTATGGGGACTCATTTTGTTGTCTTTTGTTTTTCTAGTTCTTGACAAAATCTCTGATGAATATGTAGAGTTCTCGTATCAGTTTAAGAGATCATTCAATGTGTTTTAATATAAAAATATTTCCAGGGTATTCATTAATTATAATAGTAATTTTGTTTTCCTAAACCCAATCAATAAAAATTCAAGAGAAGATAAAGACACCAGTAGAGGCAATGGCTTGGTGACAACATGACTTTATCCATCTAGTGATGGTGGATGTCTCTTCATTAAAAATGACACTGGAAAGGGACACTGACACATTTCCTTCTCAAAATATATGTTCATGCCTTCTCCCTTCCACCACGTGCTTAAGGTTAAAAACCCCCAAGTATTAAATGTCATTTTGAAGACGTCAGTGAGGAAAAGTCATCAGTGACTAACTCAGCTCCAATTTAACAGTGAAAATTCTTACAGAATTATTTGCACATTGATTTTTCATAGGATTACATTTTTCTTATGAATCAAATGTGTCTGAAGATTCAGAAAATCATATAATTGGAAAGAAGGAACTCCAAATTTACTGGAACCTCTACAGATCCTGTAATTTAGTGAAAAGTCTGGTATAGTCCAATATTCAGTTCTCTTGCCTTTTTGTTTAGGTTTTTTTTTTGTTAACTACTAAGGAGTGTTCTTAGGTTTGATTGTTTTTCTTTTTAAACAGTTCTTACTCCTCTTGATAAGAGGTTGCAACTGGTTGTAACTTGAGTAATTTTTTGTCATTTTTATATTCCTGTTCTGAAAAAATACAGCAAAGGAGAATTTCAGTTTGTCAAAAGAATTGTATGAAGACCTTTTCCTGAAAGTTGATCTAACTAGTGCTTAAAAAAAACCCTCAAAAACATACAAATAGTTAGAACTGATGAGATTTCCTTAGAAGATATTTTGATCTCCTAAATCAGAAAACAGGAAAACATAAAATTATTCAGTATTATTTAAATATTGATGAGATACTTCTCAATATGAACTGCAGCTCCATTTTTTGTCACATAACAAATGTATCTTCACTCTCCCTGATCAAATAAGTGCCATTTTATCTATCCTTTCTGTGAAAATTGATTCTCCAAGTACCAGGTGGGTAGGAAGCTGCACAGCTGTTGATTCAAATAAATGAATTAAGATTCAGTAATCATATGCCACCCAGCATACTGCTGAATCTACAGAAACAGAATTTTATATGCAAAGCTCCGTGTAAGTGTGATACAGACAGAGAGAGGGAGCCATCCAGTGTGGATTAGTCAGCTGGAAATAAAGCAAAAAGATGACTTTAACTCTCCATTTGCTCAGTGCTGTGTGATGTGTGTTCCCTGTTCCATGGGCATAGCTGTGCCATCTCCAGTGTTGGGATAGGGTTACCATCAGCCCTGCCAACCACATCTTATTAAAATGTCTTTAACAGTATCCAGTTCTTAAATCTTTGATTTCTGGGATCTGAGAGAAATATGAAAGTTCAAAGTTCAGTTCCCAGTTTCCTGTGCCTTGTTTAGTTACACTGGCTACAAAAAAGGTCTAAAGGAGGTAGATTGTACCCTGAACCTGACTGATGAAAGCTGTACATGCTATGCCTAGTGAGTTCTGGTGCCAGGAATAATACAGGTGGTAAGAGGACAAGTGGAAATTAAGCCAATCATGCTTACATAGATACTGGAAAGATGAAGTCCAAAGTAAGTAGAGTAGCTCAAATTGCTCCAGTATTGTCATGTTACAGATGTGTTACCAAAAAGATTTTCAAACATCAGATACTGACTTTAGTGATTCAGTGGCCTTTATAATTTAACTGTGAAATAGTCAAGGGGCTCAAGGTGCTCTATTAAAGGAAAAGCATTAAGATTGAAGAATAGTGTACTTGCTGGTCTTCTTTTGCTGCCAGTCTTTACTGTCATTAGAGTTGCTTCTGTCCTCAGTTGATTGCTTTCTTGCATCAGGTTGGTCCTCCTCCTGTAAGGTGCTGCAGTCAGTTGACTTTGGCTGGCTACCAGCTGCTTGCCAAGCTGTTCTATGACTTTCCCTCCTCAGCAGAACATGGAGAGAAAATACAATGAAAAGCTCATGTTTTGAGATAAGGACAGAGATCACTTGACAATTGCCTCTTCCCACTCAAGTGGCAAAGGGGAATGGGGAATGGGGATTACTGTCAGTTCCTAATGCTTTGTCTCTGCTGCTCCTTCCTCCTCATATTGTTTCCCTGCTCTGGCATGGGGGCCCTCCATGGGAGACAGTCTTTCATGAACTTCTCCAATGTGGGACCTTCCCACAGGCTGCAATTCTTCAAGAACTGCTCCAGCTTGGATGCTTTCCACAAGGTACAGTTTATGGATATCCGCTCCAGCAGGATCTTTTGTGGGCTGCGGGGGAACACCATGGGCTGCTTCACCATGGGCTTCAGCATGGGCTGCCCAGGAGTCTCTGCTCTGGCACCTGGAACATGTCTCCCTCCTTCTACACTCACCTTGGTGTCTGCAGGGCTATTTCTCTCACATTTTCTCACTGCTCTCGTGCAGCTGCTGTGCAGCATTTTTTAGCCTTTCTTAAATATGTTGTCACAGAGATGCCACCAGCATCGCCAGTGAACTCCATCTTGGAGCCAGCTTGAACCACTGTCCCTCTCTGACATGGGGGAACTCCTGGTATCTTCTCACAGAAGCCACGTAAACCCAGCACAGGTGCACACAAACCCAGTGATGCAGTAGGGCTACTTAAATGTTTAAAGTTCGGCCCTGGTTTGACACCTGGTTTTATGCAATCAATGCTACAGTTCTCGGTCCCTTGGAGGCTTGAGCCTCTTAAGAAAAATCATGTTTCTAATTCTTGTCTCTAGTAATGTTCCATGTCAGACACCCTTTTTACAGTGCTTCTTTCCCTGCAAAGGAACAAATTTAAAGAGGAAGAGGATTATTACAGAAGCTGTGTCTCTACTGTATCTCAGCACCACCAATGTGCAATCCTGTCCTCACCCTGCCCTCTTGCAACAAGCACAACCATTTACTGTCATGCAGCATGTACCCATTTCCCTTGTTTCAGTGCTGACCCTCAGGTATCTTCAGGTTAGGTAAGACTGGAGTTCTCTCAGTGCACTGGTATTTGAAAAAAAAAAAAAGAAATATTGAGCCAAATGTTGGTCAAGTACCTAACCATAGCCAGGTGCTGGATGACACCCAGTTTACTGGATGACACCCAGTAAACTCCTGTAGTAATAGTTGTCTAAGCCAAAGAAAGAAGGATTTCAAGATGAAACATGCAGAAATTTCTCAACCTTAAACTTTGTTTCCCTCTCCATCTCTCACAGGCTACATTTCTTTGATGTGTAAGATACAACCATGGTTTATTAGCTAGTGACTTCCTATGAAATATAGATAATATAAGGAGATTGTTGGAACTTCTGATGAGTGTAGATCCCAAGTGTGTGTTTAAGCATATTGAGAGTCTGATCTGTTAGTAGTTACTTTTAAGTTATGGATTCATGTTTTTGCAAGTCATGAACAATTGTTTTAAAGTTAATTGTGAACACAATATAAAAGAACATTGCCTGTCTTCTGGTTTTGACCATTGCTGGCCTTGGAAATGAACTTTTGATGACTTTCTGCCTGTGGATTTTTTTCTTTCAGATGGAGCAAACCTGTGATGATATAGATGAAATGTTCAGCAATTTGCTTGGAGAGATGGATATGCTGACCCAGGTAAATAATTATTTTTTTTCCGTCAGAATTAGTGAAATAGCTATTATGTGTCAGGGAAAAGAAGTAAATTTTCTACATTTTTCATATACTTCCACTCTGAATAAATACGAATATATTATTTTGAAAAACCTTCAACTAAATTTTTCTGCTTGACAGTTAAAACAAGTGGCCTGAAGTAGAAGGTAATATCAGTGCAGGGTAGGTTCTTAAAGAGAGTTAATTGCTTACAAAAGACATTTTCTCAAAAAAACTCCAAGTCACCAATTTAAATTCCTCTGGACTTGGTCCAAAGAAATTGAAAGATTTTGTTATAAAAGGAAGAGTCTGAGTCTGTATTTTCAGACTTGAATGCTTTGCATACATGGGTAAATGGGATGTAACCTGAGTATCAAATGTGAACTTTGGAAATGAAAGCAACATTTTGAATGTATACATAAAAATAATCTTTATATATGGCAAAATATTAAGTTACAGCTAGGGTGGCATTCAAGAATTTACAGAGATATTATTGCCAGTGTAGAATACACTCTTGAGAGGAAAGTATAAAAGAACATGAGCCTTTTTCTAAAGCTCTAGTCATTAAATACTTCCTGCATAACCTGATGAAAGGATAATTTTTATTCCTAGGAAAAAACCCTACAAAGACAATAATATTGTTGTATTTTAGTAAATGCATGCTCAAAAACACTTAAGTTGTGATCTTGGATTCTGTGTGAGTCTGTTTACAGCCTCTGTTTTGAGGGAGTCTTTCTTCTTGGTGAATCTCAGTGCTTGACAAATTAGATACCAATAATTCTGAGCCTCAGAATAGAAATTGTATTTAATCTGTGTGAAAGCCAAGATTTCATATGACATTCTTAGCTGTCAAATCACAACATTTTGGCCCTTTGTGCTCTTGAAGGGCTCTTTATAATAGTGTGTATTTTATTTGTACATATATCTATATATATAAAGAGGAGGGGGTTTATGGTAATTTCATGTTATTATTATGCCTTGAAAATTAACAGAAGACTGCTTATGATAATTTTTACCTCCTCAGATTGGACATAGCACTGTTACGAGTGCAGGTGATGCCAACAGAGTGAACCTCTTGTGTCTCTGCTCACCAGTGCACTACCTGATGGAATAGAGTCTTCCAAAGATGGAGACTGACTCCTTCTTTCCAAAGTTCTGGCATCACCTCTTACATCAGCATTATATGGGAGAAGGAGACAGGCCTGTCTGAAGGTCTGAAGACTTTCAGTTAACAGACTTGGATCTTAATTTCTTTAGACTCTTAAATTCCAAACCAAGAGTGGAGATAGTTTTCCACACTTTTTTACCAATCTGCGTGTTCCTAAAATATGTGTAAATGATAGAAGCACACAGAGATACCTTTACATTGCATAACAAGGCTGAAAAAGAAATGCAAGTTCAGATTTGGGCTTTTCTGCCAGAAACTGGGAATTCTCTATTTAACTAAGCACATTTACAGTTTACATTGCAACAGCATGTCTTTTCATTTGTTGTATTTGGGTTTGGGGTTTTTTTCAAAGAGCAGAAGAAAGAAACAGCTAAGTTACATTTATATTAGTAAATAAAACACTCTGGAGAGAAAATGACACTGTAGCTTAAATATGTACATAGCTCTTTTCTCACCCTCCCCCAAAAAGCTAAAGAAAGCTAAAACTCAGTCTGGCTTTGTCCACTGTCTGGATTAGAAGCAGTCCTGTTTTCTGCTGTTCCCCACACCAAGCCTAGGTGTTGCTGGTGTGTTGACAGGAGTTGCTGTTGTCATGGATCAACATGGGATTGAGAAGCATGCAAAACCCTTGACATGATTGTGAGACAGTGCTTGAACCCTCGTCTTGGCCCTATTTAGTTTATCTGTTTAGTCATAATCCTAGAAACCAGTTTGTGTCATTCTGTTCCTTGAAGAAGAATTGATTTCATTAGATAAGTTCAGATAATTGATTTAGAAATGTTAATATCTGTAATAGTAATTATATCATCAGATACCTGTTTTTTTCTTCTACCTTAACAGAGTTTAGGAGTGGAGACTGTACCACCTCCATCCCCCAAAGAGTCCAACGATCAATTCAGCTTTACAGTTGGTTTTAAAGATTTAAATGGTAAGTAGCTGAATGGACTCTTTCATGCCTTTTATGCTTACTTAACGTAGCTCACAGCAACAAATGAGAAGAAAATCTTTGCTTACCCTTGATCAAAAAAATCCCAAAACAAACAAAAGAACCCTGTTTTGCTGGAGAGGGAGGTATATTTGTTTGTCTCAATTTAGGAAACTTGAAAGGGGCCAATTTTTTGGGGCGTTAGTCAGTCTAAACAAGAATCAGACTTTTGAAAAGGTCGGGGTGTAGAGGAAGACAAAAATGAGAAGTCTCCCAAATAACTTCCTAAAATGCAACCTCTTTAATATGAAGATTTAACTTGATAGAAGACAAAGTTCCTCAGTGTTATGTCAGAACTGTGTAAGCAATTTTGTTCAGTGGAAGTTTAAGCTTCCACTGCTTCCACTTTACATTGCTTATTCTCATTTTGGTTTGCACTGCCACTTTTGCATGTGCAGCTGCTCGTTGATGCTGTGTGACAAACCAAATGAGGGAATGTATCCGAGTTTAAAAAAAGAACACTCCCTATGATTTTGTACATGCTGGGGTTTTGCAGTTTTTTCCTTCTTTTTTTTACTGGGGGCTGGTTGTTTGCATTTGCCTGAGTTGGTGCTAACCTTCCGTATTGTCCCGGGGTCAGTTCTCTGTTAGGTTTCCTAATGACTCTACCAGCAAATTGGGTAGAACTATGTAAATACAGAGGACCATAAGCCATCTTTCCCACTGAAGAGAAAAACTTATTAAATACTCTGTTAACAGGTAAAGCAGGGTAAACTGAGATGGTCTAGTGGCATATTCACACTTAGTCTGATGAATAATCTATTGTTTATTGGAATATTTAAGCATTTGTCAGTATCCAGTTCAGCATTCTCCATCCCTTTTCAAAATCTCACTTAAAAGTTTTCTCAATTTGTGATTTATTTATTTTTTAACTACACTCTTTAAAGAAATTTAAACTGCAAAATCTGTTTGATCTTATAAAAACCTTCTCTTCTAGAAAGCTAAATCATCCTGCAAGGGTTTTATTCTACAGTATCTCTTACATCACAGCTAGTTCAAACTACAAAAGAAATTACATAGTAAGTTCCAGTATAGGATTTTATCTTATACTCTGTCAGAGTAGAAAACAGAAGGAAAAAGTTACAATATTTCTATCTGATTTATAAGATGCTTTTAAAACAGATAGTCTTGTTTGCTTTTTGCTTAAAGGATCTTCAAAAGCCTATGTGTGACATAACCACCCATGTGGTATGTCACAAATGTTGATCACACAATTACTGATGTGCTACAAATGATACCATACAATTTCTTGTGTCTTAGAGCTTTTTGATTTTGCTTCATGCTAATTTTAGAGTTGTAGAATAGTAGTAATATATGAAGATATTCTTGATCTAGGCCTCAATGACACATTTTGTTGCGATACCAAAACTCGCTAAGCATTTATGTATGTGCTTAAGTGAATAACCTAATGGGAGCTAATGGAATGTCTTGCACCCATATCACTAAGCATGTACCCAGTGACCTTGCTGAATCAGGACCATGTTTTATAACATCATAAGGACCTGAGATTGTATCACTGGAATTGAAGCTTCCTGTCTGGTTTAGTTTATATTCATAGAGTTCCTTGTACTGTGAACTTCAGTATGAGCAGATTAATGGCTATTCCTAAAGCACATTTGTTTCCCGCCCCATGTAAAATGTTTCCTTTCCCATAACCCTTGTGCCTTACAGTAACCATGCCTTCTGCAATTTAATCTCCACGGAACCGGAAACAGTATTTTGCATTGCACTCACTGACACATTTTGTGTTTTTCTTTTCAGAATCCTTAAATGCCCTAGAGGACAAAGACCTGGATGCTTTAATGGCTGATCTTGTAGCAGACATAAATGAGGTTGAACAGAGAACTTTACAAGCACAGAAATCTTCTTGCAACCAGCAAAGTACAGTCGCTCAACCTTCAACGGGCTTGGATAGTGACATTTGTTCTAAATCAAGTCTCTGTGTTACCATTACTGGACAGTCTGGGGATGACCTGCCCCCTCCACCTCCAGACCCTGATTTAGACCTTCCACCACCACCTCCTCCACCTCCTTCTGAGCCACTTACCCAGGTAAGTCTGGGTGGAACCTTATTCTAAGCATTCACTTGTTCTTGTAATTTTGCAAGTGGTGTTTGGCACTGGAAAGCTTGTGGATATCCCAGGTAGATACATCATGGGAAAGCTATGCATGAACTGTGGAGTGAGATTTCTGCTGTTGTGAGCAGTTTCTGCCTGTTCCTTGACCTATTGTCCACTCCTTCACCTTTCTAATCATCATTTTGATAGCCCAGTACAGGCATAAATCATCGCAAATGGTTTATTGTAACAGAAAATTTATAACTGAACATTTTTAAGAAGCATTGATCAGTTAATATCTTCTTATAGAGAACTTGGCTTTGGCATCAGTGCAAAACATGGCCAAAGATCCCTCCACTTTGTGAAGATGTCACTACGTTCGTTCAGAGCAGTCTGTGCTACTGGTACTGATAAGACAGTTCTGCAAATGTTTCCCAGATCCATCCCTGGCCTAAGTGATTTCTTGCAATAGGAAAAGCTGTTCAGTTATGTGATATTCAGCATTTGGTAGGAGATCAGATGTAAGGCTGAGCACAAGAAGTATCTCTCCTAATCCTAACACAGAATCACTCTGCTCTTCTTGGTCTTGTCTTTGAAAGGAAGTAATGAAGACCATCTGCAATAGGGGACAAATGCCCTTTACTTAGGAGGTGCTAAAGTTATCAGCAGGTAACCATAAACAATTGGCTTACCTGTGTCAAAGTTTTCAGATTTATCACAACCTCCTCCCTGTTTGTGTTTCTACAGAGCTGAACAACTGAAATCAAATGTGATATTTCTAGTAGAAGCTTTAGAAGTTAATTTCTTTGATGTGAGGTTGTGGAGAGGTAGGTAATGTAAGAATTCTGCCTTGTCACCGCCCTGTGAGGAGAGCGTGTGCATTAGAATTAGAAGAGTGATGCAGCCCAAAAAACATGAAATCATCTTTTTCAGTGTTTATGTGTTTCATCAGTGTTTATGTGTGCAGTAACTATGACAGAGATAAGATGTTTGCATTTAGGGAATGGAAATGTTTTGGGGAACATGAAAAGTGCTCAGTCAGCCCATGTAGAACTGTACCAGTCAGTTTTGCTTAAACCATGGTCAATTCATTACTGTTTAGAAGTCCACACGGACTGAATATGAGTCACCTCTACATCACTGCTTCCGCTATGTTTGGCATCATACAGCAGACATTCAGCAAAAGGAACAGAAAATTGGGTGGGAAGAGGACATTTCTGATGATACAAAAACTGATTCACTGGGTAAAGCTTCATTTGATGCATAGGACCTTTCGGAGCTGTTTGAAGACTGAAAGTCTTCATGTGAGAGGAACTGTGCCATTTTTTTGCATCTCAAAGATAATAAACTTCCTATCTTAAAGGAATATCAACATTTGAAAAAGCAGCAGCTAGACAGCTTTATAAGATGAAGTCTTTTATTTAACTAGTATAATTGATGTAGAAGAGATGCTATTAAGCTCAACTCTATCCATTGTCTCACAAATATGTCCCCATCTTGATTTATACCTTCAAGGAAGTACCAAGCTTCTTAATAGTCTGGTTTGGAAGCTGACAAGTATGGTCTGGAAGGGTAGCTGGTTAGATGGACTTAGACTGGCCAAAATGCCAGACTCAAGGGCTGGTAGTCAGTGGTTTGCTGGCTGGTAGCAAGTGGGATCAGCGCTGGGGTTTGTATACTTTAATGTTTTTATCTGTGACCTGAGTGATGACATAAAAACCCACCTGCAGATGTGCTGTGGATGCTTTTAGTTAAGGGCACTGATTGACAAGATGAATGGCAGATATTTTGTGCAAGGGGACCTTGAAAACATGAGGACTAGGCCAGCAAAACCCTCAGAAACCCAGCAAGGTTACGAGGTCCTGTGCCTGGGGTGTAATGACCCCATACATTTGTACAGTTTAGGAGATGACAGGCTGAGCAGCAGCCCTAGTGAAGAGGAGACGGCATGCTAGTGGATACCACAGTGAATAAGAACCATGAGTGCAAGTTATCTCAGTATGGGAAACTGGCCTCTTGGGAGGAGTATGGCCAGTAAACTAAGGGACCCATTGTTCCTTTCTCTTGGCACTGACAGGCCCATACCTGGAATACTGCATTCCACTCTAGATGTGGAGATACTGGAGAGTGTCTAGCAGAGAGCTAATGGGATGGCCAAGGGCAGGGAGTGATCAGGGCCCAGCAAGGACAGGCTGAGGGAGCTGGGCTTGTTTAATCTGACAGAGGAGGCTGGGGAGTGATCTAATGACATCCTAAAAATACCTGAAGGGTAGATGCAAACTGGTGGAACCAAATTCTTCTATGGTAATGTTAGGTAACAGGTACAAGTTGTAGCTTTGTAGTTTCAGACAGGACATTAGGAAAACCTTTTCCATTTCAGATGGTGGTGTAACGCTGTGATCTGGCGATCACACATTCTCTGTCTTTCAAGTTTTTCCAAACTTTGCAAAGGAACATCATGGCTGACCTGATCTAGTGCTGCTTTGGGCAGGGAGACTGGCTGTGGGCCTTCAGACCTCTCTTCCAAACAATGTTTTTATGATGCTGTGATCTAAAGCTCACTGAAATTAACTGCAGTTCTTTCCCATTAGTGTTGCACTGAGCTAAATGTCTGTTAGCTGGCATGTTGTATTGCCTGAGGGTTAAACAAGATTTCAGAGTGAGAAGAGGATATACTTGCTAAACACAACTGGAATTCTATATGAAAAAACGTAGCCTAAAGTCACTTCTCCCTCAATTAAAGTGTTCCTCTGAAACAGTGCCAAGTTAAATCTACTGGTATTGTCTGATCTCTTTGCAGATACAGGGAGTGGGGCAGAGAAGGATGGGAGCAGGTGGTAGAAGCATTTCTAAGGAATATGTCTGCAGTAGATGATTTCCTCATTAGGGCACTGATTCTGCTTTCTCCTGCAGCCTTTGCCTCATTTTATGATACATGTTGTATTTAAATACTGATGACATACCCACTGTGGCATAGTGTCCACAAAATTGCCTACAGGGCTCTTACGCAGGTTGCAGTGTGAATGATGGAGGTAATAACCATTTAAAATTAATATGGAAAGAATTGATCTCAAATTAATATTCACTGTCTTGGTTAGTATTTGCTTTGACATGACATTTCTGCTTAGTAAAATGAAATTCAGCTGTAAATGGAATCATCAAAACCATGTTCCTGTAAGGCAGGATTCTTGAAAAGTGATTCTTGAGCCAATCAAGGCTGAAGTTTTGTCTAACACTTCTGGTTGGTGTAGCCAAATAAGAATAGTGTTAGTTATTCCCAATGCAGCTGTGATACTAAGTCTGTTCTCTAACCTTTAAGTGTGCCAAAATTAAGAAGTACAACCTTTCTTTCAGGGAAGCATAGAGGTGTCTCATAAATTTCCATCAATCCTGACATTTCTTTTTACAACTGTTTTTAAGCTAAATAAGGCCTTCTACATTTTTTGTGGCATTATTTGTATGACTTTATATGTTTCTGTTTAAAGATTCCAGAAAATGTGGTGATGATACTGTAGCAGGAAAAAAAAAAATCTTGTAGCTTGTCAAAGCATTTCTCTAACAGTGCTAAAATTTTGCATCTGATAACTTATTTTCTTTTTCTACATTTAGTCAGACAAAGCTTATGAAAACATGAAGGCTCTCAGGTGATGGCTCTGATGCACAGATTTGTACAATGTGTGAACTCTGTTCAACACAGGTCACATGCAGGTGAAGCCTGAGTTATACCTGCCTAAAATTTTCGTCAGAAAATCTGCCCATGCCCCACTCAACCACTTTGGTTAAGATGTTTTTTCTGCTTTCTGAAGAAGGGTGATAAAGGGAGGGCCACAGTGTGAGAGGCTCTTCCTTCCCTAGAACTTCTGTTCAACTACAAAAGACTATTTGGATTCTCTAAGTTAAGCATTGCTGAGCTGTAGCAATGCAAATTTCAATACCTGTGTAGAAAAAAAACCCAACAAATATATTTTTAAATGATTGTCTGGTATTGATAGTGGAGAATTTGGCAACAAGAAGCATGTTTCAAATGGTGATAAAGCAAAAGATGTTTAATTCAGCAAAAGGGATATCAGTTAGGAGGACTTTAGTTTTGGTTGAACCTGCCTCAAAACTTGAGATGAATAAGTTAACCTTCTTAGCTCTTTCTTTGCTATTATTCTATGATATCTCTCTAACAGGGAAGTGATGGCAATGCTTAGTTAGGCCTAGTTTCTTGAAAATGCATCTTCCATGAGTTGCAATCAGTTCTCCTAGTGTGAAGACCAGTAAAATTATGACTGTAGTGTAGAAAATGGAGGCTGAAGATAACAGAGAAAAATCTTGTGTAGAAGCAGGGCAGGAACTTTCTTCCACAGTCATTGACTGGAAGTTGGGTGCCTGTCAGCACCATAGCTGGTCCTACCCCTTTAAACCAAAGGAGACTGTGAAAGTATGAGAGAGCAACAGGGACAGCGAAAATTAGCAAAGAGGCAAGAAGGCAAAGACGAGACAGTTTTCAGTTGGGGCAGCAGGGATGTAAAGTTGGAAAGGAACAGAGTCCTTCAGTAGTACCAAGAGTCCAAGGCAGCCTCAGGAACCACAGTTACTTGCTGTCCAAAATGTGCTTTTCCAGCTCTGTATGTTACTGGAGAAGACTTCTGGAAGACAGATGGCAAAAAGAAATGGTCACAACCAATACAGTAGGCACAGAGGCAACAGTAGGCAGTGGCATTTGGTATATGTACCTAAAACTCTCAGCATCTGGGGATCCAGAGTCTTCTTGGATCACAAACCTCACTGGTATTAAGAGAGAGGCGTGGTACTGATAACAGCTGCTTTAAAAAAAAGAACCGAGTGATACAGAGGTTTTTGGGAATCTTACTGTAGCATTCAGCAAAAGCTGGAATGAACTTGAGCACTATCTAGCTGTGTCTGTGTTAATACAAATAGGTCCATTAGTAGAATAAAAAACCATGTCATCTAGTTGAAGGAGTTGTTCCTCTCAGTAAGTATCCATGCAGTAAGAACTCATGTGGCAAGTGAAATAATTCAAGTAAATTAATGTACTTAACAGAAGGTATAAAGTTATAAGTTGTATAATTCCAAGCCAAATTTTTAGTAAGATCCTAAAAACTCTAGTTCTCTTAACCCTATTGAGAAGTGAGTTTTCTTCCAAGCAACTGCTTCCACAGTGCTTTTTCATTTAGGCTGAGTCTTCCTTCACCTCCTGTTTTGTATCAGTTATACGTGCAGAAACATAGAAGAGTCCAGTTTTCAGGCATTCCTGTAGCTTTTGAGGGACAGATCATGTAAGAACTGTATGAGTGGGCAACAAAAGGAAGCACTGAACTTGTAAATCAAAGTTGGCTGGAGGATATTAGGTCAAGGAAAGCTGGGAATTCCCTGTATCTATGAAATTTCCCATGGCAAGCCTTACCTTCTTGGTATAAATAACAAGAAACAACTCTTTTCAAGTAAACATAAATTGCTGCATTACTTAACAAGAAATACACCAAGTATCTTGTATCTTTTCAGGAAGAACGAGAGGCACGGGCCAAAGCTGACAAGATTAAACTTGCATTAGAGAAACTGAAGGAAGCCAAAGTTAAAAAGGTGAGCCTTAAAATAGTAAATGCTACCATGAGCTACTAACTAAGTATCTATTATCATAATTTTTAATAATAAAGCTCTTATTCAAGTGACTAGGCTTTTTCATGTTCTGTCTGTAAAGATACTCTCTGGAACTGTCTTGTCATCCACCTGAGGGACTTATTTTTAGGATGATTTGGAAAGCTGTGCCTTTTTTTTTTTTTTTTAATGCTGGGGCAAAGCACACTTCTGATAGGTTGCTTTAGAGAAAGTAGAATGTACATTAAAATGTTGCTTACTTATGCTGTACCAGTTTCAGAAGTATTAAACTTCTATAGTGGATGTGGATTTAGCTAAACCCTATTAAATTAATGAGGGCCTTCTTGCTAAATCTTTTCACAGCAGTGTAGTTATGTACAAGGATAATAGAAATTATCTTAGACCAACAAATTAGAAAGCTTCCAGCCAGTGTCTGCACACTGCTGCAGTGTGTCATGTAATTATGCCCACTCATCCTAAACTAGTGTTCCAGCTGAACTCAATAGGAGCTGCAGGTGTTCAGTAACCCTGAAAAATGGATGTGAAGAAAAAACAATCGTGACCTTTCAGTCTTGCTCAAACAGAAGATGGGAAGTGCTGAAGATCAGAGCCTGCAGGGCTTCCAAGAATAATTGAAGCATCCAATAAATTTGGGGTTGTCAAGACTTGAGATGATTCCCACAGAACACTTCATGTTCATGTACAAATGCTACTTCTGAGAGAATGTACTGGGAGGATTTCACCAATTTTGGCTTTCTTGACCTTTGTTAAATATTAAGATTGCTCATTGGTCATCCCCTTTTCCTTGCAATGTTAGCAATTCTCCTTTGGGAGATTCCCCTCCCCCCATTTTTTTTTCCCACCCAGTAGGGCTCAATCTTATGACTGTGTCACTATAATGACATTACTGTGCCATTCTTGAATTCTAAATTGATTAAGTAATTGTCAAGAAAACTAATCTTCTCTCTTTTACCAAAAGTGGAGAGCAGAGGCCAGGGAGGATAGTGAAAAGCTAGCTCACAGCCCTGGACTTCTGGAGGGCAGACTTTGCTTCTTATGTGCACATTTTAAAATAAGGAGCTATTTAAACAGGAGTATATGGAAAAGTCCTCCCAATTCACCAGTTTGGTTCCAGTTTCCATGTACAGACCCTGTAGAGAATTATTCTACTGTTTTCAATACTAATGGAGCATTTTAAGTACTTTCCTTATAATGTATTTGCAGTTTTTTCACATTTTACATACTTCAGCGTTTTCTTGTGTTGTTCCTCTGAAAGAAGTGCATGCTCTTTTTCTCAGTTAAAACTAAGCTTTCCACATTTCTAGCTTACATTAGGAATACTCTGTCCTTTTGTACTTGCTTTCCCTATCAAGCATTTTCCTTAATTGCACGTGTAGTAGATGTAAAGAAGAGATTAGCTTCTGCTTTTTCTCCCTAGCAATTTCACCTTTCCTGAAGTCTTGCAGAGGAGAAGCTTCAATTTTCTTTTTTGAGAAAAGGTCTTTATTTTGGTGGCAATATAATGGGAAAACTTCCAAGCTGTTCTGTTCCCTAAGCTCGCTGTGGGACACAGGATGCCTTTGAATCAGTAATAACCTTCAGCCTTAATCTTTCTTATCTGTGTTAGCAGATTCAGGCTAGCCTTTTTCTTGCTTCTGAAGTTAACTGACTCTTCTGTGACTCTACTCAGCTCGTTATCAAGGTGCACATGTACGATAACAGCACAAAGTCACTGATGGTGGATGAACGTCAGGTGACACGGGATGTTTTAGACAATCTCTTTGAGAAAACCCACTGCGACTGCAACGTCGACTGGTGTCTGTATGAAATGTACCCAGAGCTGCAGATTGGTAAGTGGTGTAGTGACATGGCATATAGCAAATAGATATGGTGTATACTATGCTGTTGGTAATCTTGAAAATGTAATAACATTTCTCCTGCCTCTGTGTCCCCTGGAGTTGGAACATCATAGACTCTAAGCTGAGGGATGCTGCAGGAATATATAGAGCTGTTCTTGCTGTAGAAGTGAGTCCATTCAACCGTGCTCTGAACTGCAGAAGGCTCCTTGCCCATCACCATTTCCACTATTCTATTTTACAAAAAATGAAGGGGCTATGTGAATTTCAAGGTGGTGGCAGGCCTGAACACACCAGTACTCAACTCTACTCTTTGAAGAGAGGATGCAGTGCCTGAGTGCTGTCAGCAGGCTGTTACATACTGACCAAACAGATGTTGTAATTAAACAAGACTCTGTGAGAAGCATATCAGTAATTTCTAATGCTTTTCATTTGTGATAGTTGTTTTCTTAAAGTGTGGCTGTGAACAGGATATTGCTCTCTGATGGCTCTGCAGCTCTGCTGAGGCTGTTATTATTTAGGAAATAATTAACCTGGCCTGTAGGTCCCTAGGAAACAGGTGTGCAAAACTTACATATTGTTTGGTGCAACATAATGACTCTTGTTTGAAAAAGGCTTCAACGTTTGATTAAGATCGGAGCATTCTCTAATTGTGAATTATTTCAGAATATTTTTATTGTCCAGACTGCAAAGGTATTGACATCAAAAGGAAAAGGAAAATTGCCACAACTTTCTTTCAGGGTCACATTTGACCTAGAGAAATGGGAAATGGTCAAACAGCCTTTAATGTTCTTAGTTTACAGTCCCTTAGCAGAGATGTGAAAATGCACAAATAAAGTCAAATATCAATATTGCACTTTAAAAGAGCCCCAACTGTAATCATGCTTTTTTAAAGAAATTTAAAAATAGCTGGAAAAAGCCTGACTGGTCATGAGCAAGGAAACACTCATCTGCTTGTAAGATTGGCACAGGTATTTACTACCAATCTGTTCTTGCTACTTGGTTAAGATAATGATGCTGCATTCTTTTGTACCTGCTTATCTTAACTAAGGAAAGACTGCAAATGTCATTTGACCCTAGAAATCTCATAAAAGTCACTGAATAATTTTGTTGTTTTCCTGACTTAAAAAGTTGCTCCGTTTTGTCTAGTGTGACTTGGACAAACATGTCTGAGTGTTAGGATGACAGCACATAAACAGATTGTTTTCTGAATCTCCACAGTCATTAAAAAGAATGGACTTGTGTTTCTTCATAATCTGGGTAGACATTTTAGATTTCCCATCATGCAGTTAAAACTGAAGGTATCAGTGAGATTATATGATACAAACATTGGGTTAATTGTTAGATTATTTTTTTTTTGGTAAATAAAAATTACTTGTGTTACTTTAGTCCCAGCTAGTGCTTCATGGTTTGTTTTAGTGTTAGGGTATTGGTATAGTAAGAAATTACTCTCGTAATGAATAAAAATCATTTTAAAAGTCAGGACAGAAGAAAAGTGTCAAAGGAAATAAACCTGTAGCTGGTTCAGGAAAAAAAAAGAAAAATCTATTAACTCCTGATGCAGACATCTATTACCAGGTCCAAATCTGCTGGGAATGTAGTCTTTTTGTTTGCAGAAGGGAATTTCAGTATGAGTGGAATGGTACATATTCTTTCTTCTGCTTCCAGTGCACAGCAACATGTAGTTAATTTTGTTCAAAATCAAAACAATGTGAACTATTCTTTATTCTTGTCAGTATATTTCTAGGCTGTTTTAGATAGCTTTATTACTATCAGCATGAAGACAGACTTTTCTGCAGTTCATCTTTCTACCTGCTTTTCAGGCATTTAAAAGAATAAAATTACGTTTACTTTGAGAAGCAAAATTGAGCAGCAAGTATTTCATGCTAATTCAAAGGTCCAAGCTAATTTTATATCACAAGATCTTTGACAAGATATCTTATATATACTGTTATTTTGAAAGACTATAATTGCAAATAAAATAAACTGCGGTTTTAGATTAATTATGTTAAATATCGCAAATAATCTCAGTAGTGAGATGGCAATATAACACTGGTCTGTACATACCAGCATGTATTTTACAATAAAGACTATTGCCTTATAATAGGCATCCAGATTTGACTTTTTTTTTTTCTTTTTTGGTAACAACAACTGTTAAAAAGACCCTCCTGAGGATGGTAAGATCACACCATTTATACAAGAAAATCCTGGTGTGGGAAATAAATAAACAAAAGTATATGTGGCAAAAATGTGTGTTATGATCTGAGAATTGTTTTATGGCTATCATGGGCTATAAGGTACTATTTACTCTTCAAACCATTACCTGGGTTTTAAATAGTGCTTTTTATTTCTATTTTTTACTTATGAGTTGCTAAATGAGTTATGTTGTTTATGTTGTTAAAAGTTGCCATCTACTTGTGGACTGGTCCTGAAGCTAATCCCATTCTGTGAATTTAATTAATTCACAAAATTTAGTTTGGATGGGATGTACTGAACTCTTGTCAAAAGTTTTAAAGAAAGCCTAGGAAATGTATGCTGTGTTATCTCCTCTTACACTAGGCCAACCTAGGCCATTGGAAGATGTCATCATCAGATCACTGAAATAGAAGTACAGCTGTTCCCAGGGAACTACCAAAATCATACTGTAAATTGAAGCTGGGTGAATTCCCTATCCCAGTACTGAATTTGTAGAAAAGTACGGGCTGGGTCCTTCCAAAATGACCTGTCAAATGATACTCAATTCCTTTTCCTTTGAAAGGGGGTTTGTATTACTGTTCAGCTACTTTATGTAAGTGAAACTGCAGAAGAGATCAGAGCTACCTAACCTCAGCATACCCTGTGGCTTTCCTGGGTGGAGGACCTGGGTTCAGAGCAGATCAGGAAGGGACAGAACTGACGCTAGGTCTCCCACACCCCTGGTAAGGTTTTTAGCTACAGTGATGGTGGGTGAACCAGTATATCTTCACATCAGCTCTCAGTCTGTCTTCCTATTTCCTCTCTTTTTCTATTTGTGTTTTTAAATACAGTTGCTTGAAACCAAACATTTTATTTTCAGTGCATAGAATTCTTCCCTGCTGGCAAAAAGCAATTTTTCATTTGTTCCAATAAGTAAAAAGACAAGGAAATAAATTTTTACATTTGTTTCAGTTGATTCACCAAAGTGAATATGTACCTCCCTGATCATACTGCAAACCTTTAAAAAACAAAAGCAAACAAAAGCAGAGAGCCATTGAGAGACATGAGTGTAACCATCTGCTCCTGGTGGATCACCGTTTCCATCCTTTGTGATCTTGAAGCAACAGCATAGAGATGCAGGAGGAATCCAGGAGCATGCCACAGCTACGTAAGACATCTTCTGTAGCTGCTTTGCACTTCCATGTGACACAATTTCATGTGGTTTTACTCCTGTCTGTGTAGTGGAAAAGAGCTGGACTGTCCAAGTCTGAGTGAACATCAGATAATGATTACATTCTTACACAGGAATTTCTGCAGCCTCAGGAGAGGGGAGAAAGAGTCTGAATGTCTGACATTACCTTTTCTATCTCTCCAGAAAGGTTTTTTGAAGACCATGAAAATGTTGTTGCAGTGTTATCAGACTGGACTCGAGACACTGAGAATAAGATTCTGTTTTTGGAGAAAAAGGAAAAATATGCTTTATTTAAAAATCCCCAGGTAAGCTAAGATGGTATTTGGATTAGAGTCTAAACTTAGGTCATTTAGTCTGCATGCTGCCTATTGCATTAATAATTTGCTTTCAGCTCTGTCAGAGAAAGCAAAACTTGTATTTTCAACCAAAAAAACCCCAGAATGTTGAATGCAAGGATTTGAAAATTAGTGTTTTCTACTTTTTCCTGATGCTATTTTAGAGTCTCATCTATAGTGTTAAAAAATGAAACCTAAAATTCACCTCCAGCACAAACCTTTGCTTAGGCACAGCTCTTAGAACTGAGGTGAGATGGCGCAGCCGTAAAAATCTGGCCGTTGTCATTATTACAGCTTCTCCACTATTTCTACTGATGAAAATCAGCCTTTCCTTTAAGGTCCGTTTTTTGCCAGTTGTATGTGAAACTCATGAAGAGTATGCTGAGTTCTACAGAGAATTTATCTGGATTTCATTTATACTGGGAAGAAGCATTGGGTGAACAGTAACTCATGTCTAGCTTTGTAGTGGGTCTGCACACTGAATTGTGTTAAATTATTGAGGACACATGTGTACACAAATCGTGTATTTCTTGTGCTCTGTAGTCAAAACCATATTTACAAACACCCTAGCACATACGTTGATGGATTCTGGGGCACAAGATCTTTTCCCCTTGTCAGTGTCCTGTTAGCTGACTGAGCATCTGGGTTGTTCCTGAGAGCAGCTAGAGAAAAATCAGCAATTCAGTATTGCCAGAAATTGAGTCAAATATATAATTTGGCAGCAAATCTCACCAAGCTGCTCATTAGGAAGTTGGTTTTTTATAGAATGAGCCAATGTTTCAAATAAAACCTGTGGAGAGGAAGTTTCCTTCATTGACACAAGTATCCACAGTCAGGCAAAGAAAACTTATCCTGCAGTGTACGTGGAATGATGCTGATTTTTAATATGAAACAGCAAAGCCAAGTTTGTAATTAAAACATACATGATGGCTCAAGGTGTCATACTTTCTAATGCACATAGACAAACCTAGCAGCAGAGGTTCAATGCACGTTTGATTCGTACACTAATAATGTTATTTGGGCAAGGGTCTAAACCTCTCACAGGAGGTAAAGCTTTGATGAGGATTCTGGTCGTTTTGATTGGAATGAAATTTAGAAATAAGCATGACCTAAACCAAAAACAGAACAAGAATGTAACTCTGTTCTCCTGTCCTAACTGGATATGGACCAGTCTGCAGTCACTGAGCTTTAGCCCCTCTTCTAAGTTTTAAAATGAACAGTCTAAGGGAACTGAGTAGTTGTGGCAGTCATACCGTTGAAATATTTTACCAGTAATAAAGTCTAACCATCTCTCAGGCTTAGTAAATTCAAACACTGTGAGACAGGTAATATCAGCAAACTGTCTTTGTGGCAGAAAATAATCAGTATTGTACAGACAGAGCTCACACTAGATAGTAAAACATGGTAAAATACGTGATCTGGAGTAAGTCCCTGAAAAGGTAAACCAAGTGGGAATGCTGAGCTGGGGTGGGGTAGGGCAGGGTCTGTTATTACCTAACTAACTACATGTGGAAATTGTAGTGTAACCAATGGGAAACTGAAATCTAGTGGTGTGATACTGTATTCTCAGTATTTTCAGCCTCCTCCTAGCTCAGTCAAGGCTGCCTCGTAAACTCATTTTGGGAGTACAGAAATTGCAGAATGCGCTTTTTGACACACCAAGTGGTGCCAGTGCAGCAGCAGTTGAATTCTTTGTTGGTTGTATTTAGGGCTTGTTCTGTTGGAGGTTGTTTGTGGAAATCTCACAGTTTTGTAACTCACAGATACTTTTCTGGGAAAAAAAGAGGCAAATTCCAAAGGTGGACAGGTGCCTACAATTTATTCTTAGACAAATCAGTGATACAAAATTTTCATTACAGAGGTTTGACACAAGTAAGTGCTTTAAAAAAATCTTATTATAAAGGTGTTCAGATGCCTTCCTGAAATAGGTGGACCTCTGGAGAAGGTCTGTGACCTGTACCAATGTTCATTGTTTCTTTCTGTGAAGTAGTTGTAGAACTGATATAGATTAAACAACAATTAGTTAAATGCATTTCATTTTCTAAGAGGCAACTGAGGTTCTGAAAGGCAAGATTTATTCTCTGTGTCTATGCTAGGAACATGTTGCTCAGCTAATGCCAGTGGCTTTTTTTGAAGACTGTCATTATTGTCATGCAGTGTTCTCTAATGCTTCTCTTCAGCTTTGTTTCTAAAATATTTTTTAAAGTGTTTGGAATACATTGTAGAAAAAGCACAGTCCTTAGGTGTCCCCCTCTTCCACGAAGACAGGCACACTTTTGCCCTTTCCTCACTGTGATATAACTTACCCAGCAGGGAACTTGGTCTCAGTGACTCATCCACAGAGATGGAGCATCACAAGTCTATGACTAGAGTGAAACAAAAATACGTACTGGTACATGGGCAAATAAAGAAAACACATGGGAAAGGTGATGCTTTGTCATGTGGTTGAGTGATGCTGTGCTTTTGTCATGAAAGGAGAGGTTGGCAGATTTAAAGACCTCTTTTCAAAAACTCAAAGAATAATTCTCAGCTAAAAGATACTCTAAAAGAAAGAAAAATGGGGGAAACACAGCTATTTTTAAGGGATAGCTGAATTTAAACTCCTGACTAAATTACTGGTCATGCTCTTAGAGTGTTGTATTTTACTTTTTCTAGCATGAACTTTGATTTCCTGTGTTTTTCTTTTGATAAAGTCAAACAGTGCAGTCAAACAGCATGTACATGTGGGGTTTTTTGGTTTTGGGTTTCTTTTATTATAATGGGACATTATTTATGAAAATTATTGGAAGTCTATACAGTGAGTACTTTATGCTTCTGCTCCTTCATATGTGAACCAGAAGTGAGAGCTACACCTTCCAATGGAGAATCCATGACTGAATTGACATTTTATTTCTTCTGAAAAACCAGAGTTCTCAAAAGTGTCAGAAGGAGGTGGAGTAAGAACTCATAATGTCTTTCATAACTGGACACCTGTAGTGAGTTTCATGCTTGAATATTTATTTTGAAGTCAGTGAAATTGGGCTAGTATCCAGCAGGTGATACTTTTGTTTTTCACCAGTTTGGCCACTTCCTATGACTCAAGGTTTTTATTTTGTCTCCACTGTTACCCAGTGAAGGAAACATAAAAGGGTAGCAGGGAACCTGATTATTGAGTATGCTGGCAAAAGTGCAAAGAAATAGAAGTGAGAACAGGGAAGTGTTTTTCGCTGTACTTCCATTGCTTAGTAATGTTTATCTCTTTTTGGGGGTTTCAAAGAATTTGGCCTTTAGCTTCATATATTTATTTACATTTATGATCTTCAGAGCAATTATAGGTATCTTCTAATGTTTTTAGTGTGCACTTTTTGGGGGGACACATCATGATATGAGTTGCAGGTATGACCATGTTCTGGTTTATTTTTTTTCTGCACAAACCATACTGCATTCAGTACACAGTTGAAATTATCTGAAATGGGATGTGAGCTAGCCGGTTCTTGCCTCATTTTGGGTGCAGTTTGGATGAGTGTAAACAGGCAGCCCATTGCTCAAAGAAGGTAGTCACGAGTATGAAGCAGCTGCCTTGTTTGCTGCACAGTGTCTGATCTGTGCTGTTGTGGACCTTGCAGTAGCTTGAAAGCAAAAATACAGCCTAAGCAGTAGGGGGTGCAGGGGGAGCATACTTTCTTGGAACACCTATTTTTTGCTGTATACTGACAAGTAGTTGCTGCTGTATTCCCACTTGTATGAGGCTGTGTATGAAAAAGGGTGAAAGGTATGAGAGAGGTGCTGTTTCATTTAGGAAATGCTTTTTTATAAATATAGAGATACGAACGATGATCAGCGCAGTAGTTAAGGCTACTGTTTCTACCATGATCCAAGTTTGGTTTGCTTACATGCCACCATAGATGTTTTTTGAAACTAATGAAAACACTTTCTTCTTCCACTGTTTGAGGGTTATACAGTGGAGAGAGATACAACCTGATTTTTTTTACCTGCCTTTCCACACAAAAGGAGATGGCTGTAGCCTTAAGTGGAAAGATTTTATGCATAGACTCATCTTTTGAATGTAAGAAATAGTTAATTCTCAAATCTGTAGATATATGTGGAAAGCTGCCCTGTAGCCATATCTTGTCCCATTAATGACCTGACATGGCAAATCAAACATGCATTTCACAGCGGTGTCCTCACACAGGAAAGAGCTTGCCTTTTATCATGACCTTTGACTACTGGACTTGAAATGACCTCTTCTGGACACATGTGGTTTGCTTCCTCTAGGATGAATGCTTCTCATCAAAAATAGGAGACCACACGGTGATAAAACAAGTATAGTGTACAGTCTGCTCCCCAGGTTTTTAGCCACTGACAAATAATTACCATGTACTTCCAGATTTCAGGGCAAAGATGTAAAGGAGGTAATCAGTAACAAATGAAATGTGTGTTGACAGGTGAAAGATGACAGTGTACATCTGTGTAGCATTGGGTTAGGTGACAGAGCCCTGTTTCCCTAATGAAAAAGCTGTGGTGTTAGAGATCCAGCGTGGATATTTTTGCAAACTTTCTCTTTACGATTGATTATGTCAGTACAGGGTGGTCTGTGCTTCTGCTAAATAAATGCCAGATGCCTGAATGTGAATCAGTTGTAATCAGAGGAGCTTTGTTTTCTTATTATCAGTGCACGGAAGGCTGACTGAACCAGATGAATCCTCTCCCACCGGTAGTAAAGCTGATGAGCCAAGCCTTGTTCAGACAGTGATAAGGTGTACTTACCTTGATAAATCTTCATTGTGTATTTTAGGATTTGTACTATGCCTTTATAATGATCTATAGAAGAATACTTACAGCTTGCATGTCTGTCTGCTTTCCAAATCCATCCCAAAGTCTGGAGGTCCAACCCAGACCCAATCTCTCTGAGATTTCTCTTCATACCTTCATCAGTGCCAGGGTGGGTGTGCCAACATTAAGCCAGCAGGGTTGTGATAGTGCTGCCTGTCAAGAAGACCTGTTGCATGTGCACAGAGGACTGGGCTGCAGCTGCTCAGAACAGCATCTTTTTTTCCAGAGGGATGAGTGGAGCATTGTCACTCAGTCAGACCTACCATTTTGGACTGCATAGGCAGGCGTCACTCTAGGTTATACTGAGAACACACTTTTAAGTGGTGGGTTTTTTGAGCTGGCTTGGGATTTTTTCCACTGTGAATACTGTCTTCAGATGTAGTTGCAAAGCTGTGTCCTTAGTGTTTGCTTACCTTCGGCTGTGGACTAAAAATACGTCCAGGCAGTCTGAAGCCAACTGCATTTCCTGGGATAACTGTCTATTGTACTGAACATTCAAGTTTCTCATACCATAGACATGGCATCAGCACATGCCAAATTGCAGGTGGCTGTGTTTCTGATATCCCGTCTGACTTAATGTGAACTTTTAAGAAAGCAGTTTTTAAAGAACTGTTTTTGAGATCCAGACCTCTTCCCCTTCCTCTCCTGGTGCCTCTCCAAAAACCATCTGCTATGAGGCTTGTGTTTTGGCAGACAGCTGTTCACAGCACTGCTTGAAAAAGAAGATGTGGTTGTGTGGAAGATCAGATAGACCTTGTTACTGTAAATGTGGTATGCTGGCAGAGCAGATTTGCTGCTTGTTTGTTTCTTTCTTATATGGTGGCGACGGCATGTTCCTTCATTTACACACTTCTCACTTTTATTTTGGTAATGTTTGCATTTATGTTGCAGTTTAGTTGTTGTGGAGTTCTAGGCATGTAAATATATTGTCCCCTTCTCATAGTCTTGAGACGTGAAAAAAAGGAGAGAGATAAAAAGTCAGATAAACTGAAAAATTATAGAACATGAGAATTTTGAGTGTTATCATTTTGGCCTCAAGCCCATGGATCCAGATGCTGCTTGATGCGTGGCATCCTTGATCTACCTGCTTCCTTCACTTGCAGCTGCCTTACAATCTGCAGCCAGCCAGACTCTGCTTGTCTGGCCCCTCTTGCTGTTGAGCAAAGCCACTGCATGTGCTCCAGCACACAAGTCCTAGCATGCTCCTGAGCTACCTTCCCACTGCCAGAATTTGCAAGTATGTCCAAGTGCTGTCCATTTGTCCACCTGTACAACAGAGATGGATGCAGAATTGTTGTTGCTGTTTAACAGTGGGTAAATTTATTTTTACTGCTAAGTATATGCATGAGGTGCTGTGCTTCCCTGTTTGCAGGGGGATAGGCACCGGGTCCTCTGAGGGTGGCTGAAGCTTCACAGCCCTCTGGCACAGAAATGGAGGAGGGTAGGCTTTTCTTTCAGTAGGCTGGAGCACATGTGCCAAGATATCATGGTGATCGTTTATTTGAATTTTTTCTAGATTTTTTAATATATAATCATTTAATATATTTTAATATATAATAATGCATAAAAATACTTTGCAGAATATGAGCAGGGGTTTAAAAGCAGAAAGTAATAACTTTGGATAAATGTTTTAGCATATAAGCACTTTTAATAAAAATTAAGAGCTGAGTTATATCCAAACTGCAAGATTGGGTTGTTAGGAAAGGCTTTCTAGCTTCTCGATACTGCCTTACATTCATTGTGTATCAGCATGCAATCGAATGTTAGGTTCTCTACCACCTGTAATAATAAAGGAAGCAGTGAAAATTGGAATGCTAAAACCAAACCCATTGATCCAGAAAAACAAGCAAAACTATAAGCTGCTGTTTTTAATTTTGGGAGGCTGTATACACATGGGTAAAAGTAATTTTGGATTACTTTCGAATTATATTCAAAATAAAGAATTAAAACTCATAAGCAGGCAGGTGCGATTAAATTTTTCTATAAGGGTCCATGAGCATCTGCCTCTTGCACCTGCTGACTCAGCTACTCAGTATTGAAAGACTCAGTAACTACTGAGTGGGTTTCTTGTAATTTAGTTACTTATATTGCTGACTTTATAATCAACATCCATTTCTTTTGTGTCTTCATCAGAATTTCTACCTGGCAAACAAAGGGAAGAATGAAAGCAAAGAAATGAATGATAAAAACAAAGAGGCTTTACTGGAGGTAAGTCAATTTATTAGGTTGATGATGCAAATGTCACCAAAATCCTGCCACCATCTTCATCTGCTCTGCAATAACAGCATTTAGTTCTTTGTGGGCAAGTGTGTAATAACAGAGAGTTCTGTGTTCATTGGCATCTTTGTATCTCGAGTTTAATAGGTAAATTTTTCTCTGCATCTGCTGCCCCTCATTGAAAATGCAGATTGTGCACCCTTAGGCCAGCCCTTGGGACCTTTTATGGTTATTAAGGTTGACCAGTACCAAGCAATTATCTTTTGGGTTTGAAGTAGATGTCCTTCTCTAATTATTAGCTGTACTACAACAGAAAAAGAACCTTTCCACTTTTCCAGAAAGTCTGTTTAACCTCTTGCCTTTCCTGCTTAAGTTTGCTTCAGTGGCATGCCTGAGAAAAACCCAGAGCTATCTGAAAGAAAATATTGTCACAGTTCTCTAAGCAAGCATTTTGAGTTTAGTAAAAGTTCAGTAAGGAAATGCTTTTTCTCAGGTGACTGAGGACTCACATTTCAAAATTAGAGCTCATGAAGGCATCAGATGTCACCCAGCAAAAGTCCTGGTGAATTCTAAATGCCAACTTTAAGTGATGAGTGTGTTGGCATTAAAAATTACCCAATAGTAATTTTTATATATTTTTATAATAGTAATTACCAATAGGTCCTTCAAGCAAACAGTGTATTTGTTTAAACAGTGTTGTAAGTGCTAGCAGATATTTAAAGGTGAAAGCAGAGACTGAGAGGGAGTTTTTCTGTGGCTGTTCTTGGAGCTCTGAGGAGTCTCTAAAGAATCTCTCTGCAGAAGTATTTCTCTACAGAACCTATAAATACAGCAGTAGAGAAAAAAACGCAGCAACAGGACCAACCATTTTGTTCTATTGCCTTCACTGAGCATATCTATGTCTAGTTAAAACCTCTTGTAGGTTTTTGCTTGACCTGTTAGGGAATGGAGGTTTTGAAAGCCTTCTTTTTCAGCGTGAGCACCCAACTTGGATGGCAGAGTTACCACATTATCTTGGAAAAGTTTCCTTTACCTGTCTAAGGTGTTCATCTCCTGCATTCCCCATATTCATATGTTCATTGTCACAGGAAATATCTTTATTTTTCAAGGAAGCATTTTTCTGCTATTTATTAATAGGACTGTGCTTAAATTGATTTATTTTGTGCATTGTTGTTCTTGTTGTACAGGAAAGCTTCTGTGGGACATCTGTCATTGTGCCAGAGCTTGAAGGGGCCCTTTATTTAAAAGAAGATGGAAAAAAGTCCTGGAAGAGGCGTTATTTTCTTCTACGAGCTTCTGGAATTTATTATGTACCCAAAGGAAAAACCAAGGTCAGGAAGCCAAATAATCCTCTTAGCAATAAAACAATTCATGGAGGTGAAAGTGTAAAACTCCCAAGGTGACATTTTAAGAGCACTGTTTGGTGCATCTGAGAGGTAGGGGTTTTTATGGTTCATCTTTGACTACACCACTTGTGCAAATACTAGAATGTAGTCACTGAATCCTGTCATGTTTCTCTCCTTTTTATTTCTAGAGATAGATAAAAGCATTAAGGGAATAGCACTGCTGCGGAAGTCAGTAGGGGAAAGAAAACAGCAAAGCTCCTGTCAGCTGGTGTTATGTTGCCAAAATGCTTCACTGTTATATGGGTTCCCTGCGAAAGAGTATTTTAAAAAGTTGTCAAGTAAACTTATTTCTTATCACAAAAAAGGTAGAATTTTACTTTGATATTTTCTGCACCAGTAACCAATGTGCAGAAATGCTATACTTTTCTTCCTACAGTGATCTGTACCTAGAGAATGTGTTGTGCCTTTTAAGGCTTTTTAAGACTACCCTGTGTGTAGAAAGAAGTGAGACAGAAGCATCTACCTGTCTGAATCAAATGCGCTGACATTTAGTATTGCAAAGTATTTAGAGTCTGAATTGCCAGTACTAAAGAAGCAAAGAGTCCTGGACATGTTGCACTTAAGGGTGGCTGGCTTTTCATTTCCACAGTGATGAGATAGAATGGTGGATTCTGGGACAGATGGTATTTTATATTTTTTTTTGTATTCTGAAAACAATTTCTGTTACCACTTACAGCTCTGCTAGTGCTTCATATTTAGAAATTTTGGTGAAACTTTACTGTTAGGATTTGTGCTTTAAAACTTAACTGTTCTGCTATTTCCTGACTAAATTACAAAGGAAAAAAATTATATCTTGCGAAGGAATGCTGTTCTGCTGCTCCAGTGACCTGTGTTTATAACTAAATCGCAGTGAAACACAGGTTACCTTGCTGCTTTCACATCTATTTACTTTGACTTTGTCTGACCCTGAGATAACAGCTTTCACTCCTCAAATCATACTGCACACACAACATCCTATCGATTAGGGTCTGGAATGCTATTTGGAAGGCACTTAAGGTGGAAAAAGTGTAAGAATAGTCCAATGCAGAGTCCATCTTGGACATTTCCTCATAGCATGCCTCCAATGATGACCAGTAGTACAATGCCAAGACAGGGCAAGCATGTTGTGAAAGTTACTCAGCCTTTTTTCATCATCCAATGATACCCATTTTAGTGACTTTTCATCATAATACAAATGAGGAAAGTGGGAGGGGGGTTTCAGGTGATAGCCTGCAAACATAGGGTCCACATAGTCACCTTGTAACTCTGTTTAACACTTTATTGCCTTTTAGTTGTTACAGCCTATGTAACAGCCTGTGTATCACCCTGCTTATAACTGAGCCATTTTTAGGAGCAGTGTGAGCGCTTTAAAATCACTATATTACCGACTCAGCCACTCACAGGGATTGAGCACCTTGAATCTAGTTCTTTGGTAGATAGTCACAGCTCTTTCAAATAGTACCAGTCAACTGTGTGCTCCTGCATCTGTAACAGCCTAGAGGAAAAGGATGCATATCCATGTCTTAGCCATTCCAGAGGAAGTCAAATCTCTGAGCTCAAATCTGTGTTTAGTGGTTATCTTAGTTACTGCACTCTGTATTGGAACAGCTGAGGCTCAGGTACACACACCTGTTGTGGAGACAGTAATCTGTGGTAGATGAGTGGAGTGCAGTGAGGGTGTTAAACATCTTAAAGCACTACAGCAGAATTCCATAGAGCTCTTCAGTCAAAGCCCTTAAATTGTGAGAGTTCATCTCGTGTCAGGATGGCATGAAGAGTACACATGCACCTTGCACATCATTCAGTTGTGGGTAGAGTGATCTTTCTTTGAGGAACAGAAACAAAGAATTAGCATGCAATAGTATCTTCAGCTGCTGCAGCTGTTTTAAATTCATTGTATTTTCATGTTATCACTTGTTACAAGAGAGAAAGAAGTCTGGCATACCTTTGGCACTTAGTGTTGGCTGTAAAATACATGGTGAACATGAAAATACAGGGACATGTTCAGGTAATTTTACACGCATGCCTGTGGTGGTTTTTGTTGTTTTGGGTTTTTTGTTAACAAACCAGCACCAGTCAACACTGCTGTCTTAATTTCTTTCTTCAGCATTGCTCTACTTATGCCCTATTCCAAAATGGGCTGTTAATTGACAGGGTCACAAAACAACAGCATCAGAATAGCAGATACAGTTTAAAAGTTGCTTTGTCATGTTAACATTGCACAAATACTGACAATAAGTGCTTTAGTCCCTTGCATAAAAATATGTTCCTTACTCCAAGAAAATATCAGCTACATTCATATTGGTCCTAGTCACCACTGTCTGGTACCTAAGGGAAAAGAACAACTCGTTATATACTGAATGGATTTGAGCACATTCTGGAACCTAGGTCCACACAGTCACTGATAAAATTTCTGGCATCAGCTGCAGCAGAGAAAGGGGAGAGGGAGAAGGCCTGTCTACATACAGTGTGGAGTGTTTCCTCTCCCCACAAATCTTAGTTGCAAACTCATTTTGTAGATACACTCAAGGGTGTATTGTAATGAAAATATCAATGAGAACAGCATAGAAGAACCAATTATGCAGAAATATAACCTCATTCTTAGGGGTAGAGGGGGTTTGTGGTTTGTTGTTTTTTTTCCCCCTACAATTTCCTGATTTAGCCAACACTGACCATGTGACATGGCTATTTTTGCATTTCTACCTGAAGGACTGCTAAAGTTATGCTTTGTATGCAAAATTCTTCACTGAGAAATATGCCACCAGAAGAAACCTTGTTATTTTAGCAATATATTGTGAACAGTACTATGATAAACAGAAAAGGAACGATGCCAGGAAATTCAAGAAAACTCAGAGCAAAACAGATGAAATGTGTGCGTATGTCCTGATGAGAGTTTGTGTGTTACATATACAAAAGAAAAACGAGCTCTTGAAGAAATTTAGAACCTCAAACCTTCTTTCTCTACTTAGAATTGTAACAGTGTGGTTTCTTACTATGGTATTCTCTTTGGTCTTATTATCCATAAGAAAAAAATCTCCAGATAAAGCAATGAAGCACAGCAAAACCAGAACAAGAGCAAACTGTTGCACTGTGTTATATACTATTTGTAATATGTACTTACCCTCTTCCACTTGTTAGTTTAAGAATGCACACATTTAAAATTAGTCTTTTTTTTTTTCAGTCAGCCTCATGACAGTTTCAGGAACAATACACATTGGCATTCATGCACTTTAAAAAGGTCCTATTAATGAGTTTCACATCAAAATTCAGTTTGTTCTAACAGTGATGTGCTTGCTTTTCATTTGTAGACATCACGGGATCTGGCATGCTTCCTTCAGTTTGAGAATGTGAATGTGTATTATGGTTATCAACACAAAGTGAAATACAAGGCACCTACAGACCACTGCTTTGTCTTAAAGGTAATGTACAGGAAAAATAAGTTCTGCAAATGTCACACATTTTCTTTTATATGTAAACATGTTTAAATGTGAAGCTCCAGAGACCCTGATGAGATAAAAAGCTCCTGCAACATCATGTGTAATTTCTTCTTTGCTTCATTATTGATCAGCAACATACGTTTAGAACCTTAATTTTATTACTGATAGTTTTATGATATGTATCTACACTACATCTATAAAGTTGTCTTTAAAACAGGAGTGAATATGGTGACTGTTCAGGTGACTGGACACATTTGGACAAATGGCACACAGAGCAGATGTATGATGAGACTGGCAGTCCCTAATGTTGATGTTATGAGCACCATGGATTAGATACTAAAAAGTATGTCTACTTTTTTTGCAGCATAGTCATACCTGTTGAGGGTTTGTTGAACTGAGACACAAAATCTTGCGGGAATAGACCTCTCGTTTGTCATATTTTATTGCACAACTATTTGTGGCAGGAGGGCAAAATACATTGTTCATCCACTCATGAAAATCAATGCTTGCTATTGAATGAGTATCTCACTGCTGCCTTTCCAGGTAGTAGCACTGCAAGTAGGCTGGGAATTCTACATTCCTCTCAGAAAAGGAAAAGAAGCCTATGCTTTTCACTTAAATCAGAAAGAAATGAAGCTTTGAGATTGCAGTAATTGGGCCTTGCTTGCTATCTGTCATTAATACAGATTTTAGAATACAGTGGGATTACTGTGTACAAGGCAGAAGATTTGTTGCTGCTTTTCTTTTTAAAGACCTGCAGTGCAAACAAAGTATTAGAAAACACAGTATCTTGCCATCTCAGAAAAAAAAAGTAAAGGAAACATTCACATCAGAGGTCACTTATAATACCACATTTCTGGCTGTAGCTGCATACTTACAGCACTTTTTTTATTCTGTTCCAAAAATGTCTCCTAGCCTAATTTACATATGGCCAAGCAGAAGTGGTTTATAGATACATACATATTTTCTGAAACAGATGTATCTAATTAACACAGATGAGCAGTTTTAATACTATAGTCCTCCACAAAATGCTCTGCAAGAAGCATTTTATCCTTTCTTGTAAAATAGGGACGAGCCTTCTGAAGTTAACAGGTAAGTATTTCTTCTGAAAAATACAACCTCTAATGAAAAAAAGGAAAAGGGGAGCTGATATAAAAAATAAGGGGAAATTGATTTTCTAAACAGATGACTGGTCAAGGAAGTATCTGACTAATTTAATGACAGTTATTCACATTCTGCTCAGATGAGAATAAAAGCATGATTTTTGAATGCATGTAGCAATGTGTTTAACTGTTCACAATAATTACCGCCATCTTCTGTGAAAAGAGGTATGTTATTTTCACTAGCAATAAGGCACAACTCAACTAAAATACTTCCTTTATTTCATGTGTGATGTTAGTGCCGTACCCTTAATGTGAAATGAGAAGAACAAGATTAAAAGCTCAGTAGGGAAGGCTTATAAATGTATGAAACCTACTTAGCAAGACTGTTTACTCTGATGCTTCTAAAATGCATTTGCAGTAAACATCATATTGATCAGATCATTATTTTTGAGCAACACGACTTAGTGATGAGTAGATTATTTTACGGTGATTGTTCTTCATTTTAATTCCTACAAATCATCATTTGGTAAATTCCTTATGGGCTCAGTTTCAATCTTGGCTTCTTTTAATGATTGTCACTTGCAGTGGTTGGAGTTGGTCAGGAAGTATGGGCAGGTACTGATATCTTCAAATCTGTTATTTCAGAAGTGGAAGTCTCTCACTTAGGGTGGCTTTCTGACAGTGGTACAATGGAGAGTTTAATATTTATTATAATTTCTGTATATTAATTTGAATTCTACATATACCTTTTTGAAGGCATGCTGCTGCAGTGAGTTCTGTCATATCCTTCTCTTACTTTTGGAGGTTGGAGCTGAGGATGTCATACATCTTGAGATCTGTGGGCTGAGGGAAAGAACAAAGTTAAAAGTCGGTCTCTCTGATTGGTTGCTTGGTGACACAAAAGTGTATGGACAGTGACATAGAACCATCTGTCACACTTAGTCACATTTTGTTCCTGTCTGTTTTTATATGGAAGTCTCCCAGAAGAAAATATCTCTCTTGTTGGGAGAAACTTGTCCTGACATGTCAAAGGAAAACAAACCATCATCCTTGATGATTTCTCATCCTGCCATATTTTGAGAATGAAGTCCTCAAGATGAAATGACAGGTGCATTGAGCATTGAGAATATCCTGCTGAATTCAGAACCAGACATAATTTCCCAGCCTTGAGCATTGAGTTGAAAAAAATACTGTATTTATTTCTGACCGGTTAAGCTAATTGGCATCCTTACTTCAAGAACAGGGAAATGCCCTTTGTTCATTGAAATGGCAGCAAATGGCCAGTGAGTGGGCTGGCTTGCAGTTGAATATGGCCTCATGCTTGAAGGAAACGTCCTTGCTTTTCTTCCAGTCCCCATTTGTATGATGAGCCTTCTACACAAATAACTAGGTTAAAAACAGTAACGTTTGTTCCTGCCTTTGAAGGTCTTGTCTCATATTAGCAGGGAGAAAAGATAAAACCTTTCCTTTTGCTGCCCCCCAACCTTGGTCATCTTTATGATGTGTCTTTAAGGAGGGAAGAGCACTCAAGAAATATTACAAGAATGAGCAGAATGAGAATGCATTTTTGTGTCTGTGTGCCAGGCATTGCCAAGAACTTAAAGGAAAGAGGAGCACTATAACTAATGTTAATCTCAACACTAGTGACTTGGTTTTAGTTAGAACAATGCAATTTTTCAGGTTGTCTGACACAGACATGAACAATATGGGTGTTGCCTCAAAGTCTTCATGACTCTGAACATTTGAATTTTCTTTGAATGTTGCTCCACCCTGGATCTCTCTAAATGGGATGTGGGTTTTTTCTCCAGTTCTTTCTCCTAGGCTCCAGTGAGGTGTGGAGCTTGCAGAGACAGTGAGTCTTTAGTCCTAGTGCCTGTCCCAGCTAACATGCATCAAATCCCCAGGAGCAATAGCTCCCGCTTGTCCTGTTTCTTCTTTAATCTAGCCATTTCAACTTCAGTGATCATACTTGGGTTACTGGCTTGGGTACTGGTATTAGTGTAGCAACAGCAAGATCATGCACATCATGGGCAGGTTGCTTTGATACTTAGCCTGAAGCTGGGGTGGGTTTTGCAGTCTGTGATTTTGAAGCTGCACCTAGACTATCTCAAATATAAGTATTCTTGTCTGCAGATCCACCCTGTAGGATGTTCCTCTTACAGCTAGAGAAGCATAATGTGTTGTGAATGCTCCTTTCCTATAATTTCTTCCCATTATGTCAGCACCGCACTGTATCTACTACAGTTTACAACAAAAATGGGATGTTTTTTTGCTTCTTTGTTAACCATCAAGACACTGAGGACATAATGGGCAAAAGGGTGGTGTGCCAGAAACTATTTAAAAGCACATCACAGTGTTTACTAGCAAAAGAGAGAGCACTTAGCTGAGCTTATTGAGGAGTTTCCTATCAGGATGATTCAGGACACAACTGCAGTAACGGAACAAAGCAGCTACTTCCTCGTATCAGCTACTCTCAGGCAGCAGAAAGCCCAGCTGGGACCAACCACAAAGGGCACAGCTGGTAGTTGGTGACTGAGAGCAGGATCACCTGTAGCTGTCCCTGGCAGCAGCCCAGAACCAACATGGCTGGGTCCTGAGGATGAGAGTGCACCCTGGCACAGATGCGCCAGTGGACCTGGCTTTCAGGAATTCTTAGACCTTGGGGCAACTATAAAACTTGAAGAACTGTTTTATTCCCCAGTGGCTCCTGATCTGCACTGAGCTCTAACCTTCTTAAATGCAGTTGTTCTATACCACTGCTAAACAGGCCTTCCTCCCTCAAGGGAAGTCCCACATTTAAAAAACAACACAAAGAACCCTGAGCATATTAAAAATAGAGCCTCTGAATAAAATAAATACTTCCAAGACATCTGCTTCTCTAAACATGCAGATTCTTCCTATTTTCTACTTGGCCTAAATGTAATGCTTACATAAATTTCAAGATCACACCCTTTACTTTGACATCGGATAAAGCAAGTCTTTTCTTAACAGAGATCTCCATATGCAGAAAAGAAGAAAGGAAAGGGCAACTAAGTGTGAAAGAAGACTCTCACTCAAACCTGCATCTGTCAAGGTCAGATCTGTCCCTCTGTTCCCAGCACAGTAGGCAGGAGAAGGTCACAGCACAGCTCTCCCTGCCACCCTGTGGAGAGTGCTGGTCACTCCTGGTAGAGGAACAGTGAGGGAACAAAAATCTCTCTCCTTCACAGAAAAAACAGTTTCACACACCTCACACAGCAAGTAGGAGTGGTTTGGTGCCTCAGTTACCTTTGCATTTACAAATGCAATATGTGTAGATTCCCTGTGGATCTTCTCATTCATCATGTGCTGTGTTACATGGGAAATGCTGTGGAAATGGATGAGACCTTTTGTAATTCATTTCATATTCTGAAGCTGAAAGTCCTCAGAACCAAGAGATTCCACTGGGAAGGAATGAATCTGTTCATCGTGCTAGCAACAGCATCTCTTGCACGGAGCAGAAATTGTGAACATAATGTTTATTTTGTGCATTGGATGTCTCTGTGTGTGCATCTGCACACACACTAGTCCAGGAGCTGATTTTGTCACACCATGTTGAAAAATCTTTCAAAGCAGACAAATAGCAAGGTAATCTATATGCAAATTTGCTGGTTTAGTCAGTCTGATGTGCCTGTGACAAAGAGAGGATTTAATTATAGTTTATTGGTGCTGGTTATGCTTGAGTAATCTGGAGGTAATGGTGCATAATGCTGAATTAATCTAGGATGAAAAAAATTGGTTTCCTGGGGATAAACTGAGACAAAGGCAAATCATCCTCTATTTCCACAGCTGGGTACATTTTCCTGTGCAGTTAAAACAGTTAAGTATTCCTGGCGTCATTTGGAAAACAATTTTTTAAAAGAATTCCTAATGATCCAAAGAAATTTGGGATTAAATTTTCAAGAAGAATAGCTTCTGTTTGTAACAGCAGCATCATTCTAGCAGATAATTTGGTATTTAGCTGCTTAGCTCCTGATTCCCTCTTCCCTCACACCTGGTGTGCTCCATCGCAGACTGAGTCCTGTACATAATGCATTCCACACAATGACAGCTAAGAAGGTAGAAGGTGAAAATTAGCAGTGTTTGAGATAGAAAACACTATGAAGAACAACTATGTAGAACAAAGGACTAGTGCAGGAAACAAGGATAGAAAACAGGAGATTTTTTATTTCTTTATGTGAAAGATTTGGAAATTGAGTTAGCAGGAATGCTTCAGGTAAGTGTTTCAGAGTAAAATTCATTGCTAGATAAACTGAGAAAGCAAAAGCAGAAATACTTTTTATTGCAGAACACTTTCAGATATGTGGGATTACAGTCGTAATACGTGCGTAGTTTTGCAAGATTAATGTATAAACAATGGGGAGAATAAGGACAGAGAATGAACAGTGAGAAGTGGAATATAATAGCTTCAGAAAATATTATTTCCTGCATAAAGCAGACCTCTTTGGTTACAATGGCTATTGCATATTTTAATGATCTAAAAAATTTGCCTCAGTCATTAGAGAAATGTAGGTCAAAAGAATAATTTCCTGATAATAGGACAGTTACTGTTTTATCTGTGGAGTTCACACATCTTCAAAAGAGCATTTAAGCCTGATCATCTTCATGCAAGGAGTGCATGGCATCAGAATTTGACTGTTTTTAATAGTTAAATAGATTGCAAATTTGAACTACTTCAGTGTGATTTTTGAAAGGTGTTGAGTATTAATTGTACTTGCAGTCATGGGAACCAGAAGAGTCTCATCCTTTCTGGGAAGCTAGTTCAACACAGCACAAGTTTATCAGTAACAGTTAAGGTATCAAAAAATATTGACCATTTTGTGAAAATTCAGCTGAAAGCCAAAGCTTTTGATCCAAAGTTAGTCACTCTTTATGCTTCTGGCTATTGTTTCTGCCTCAGAAACTGAGCAATGATCCATATATTTCGGGGCAAGGAATCCAATGAGATGCCTGAGTAACTTCAGTTTACTTTTCATCTTCAGTGTTGGAAGAAGGCAAAGAGAAAGAACATTTTATTGGGATAATCTCCAATTTCATGCACACATGGCCTTTAGTCATTTGTTTTGGCAGAGACCACAGAAACCGCATCATTCAGTTCCCATTTCTTCAGGTTTTCAATGTGTTCTATCTTTTTTTCCTTAGGCAAAGAATTTATTTTATATCTGAAAATGTAATCTGTGGACAAATATTTCTTTAAATCTCCTCAGAAAATAACCTCTTTATATTCAAGTGCTTCTGCTTTCTCTATCTCTGGACAGTTGATGCTTATAGACAGTGGGTCATAAGAGAACACTAGATTCTGTTCCAAACCTCTTCAGTGCTTTTCTGGGTGAAACATGGCATGTCCTTTTGAGGTGCTCAGACTCTAATACTTTCGAAATCAGGCTCAATGATGTAATTAATTCATCATTATTAGGAGTTTTGGCATCGACGGAAAAAAGTTCACTGTATTCTGTATTATTTCAAAGTGCTGTTACATTTTTTTAATGGGAGAAAAATTCTGAAGTCTCCTTCTACTTGCATATTCCCACTTTTCGTTCAAACTATGTCTTCTAGAGTGGTTGCTTTTTAAGCAGTTGTATTTTGTCTTTTGTATTTCATTTTGGTGCTGCATGTTTCAGAAGCAAAGGTGCTTAACCTTTCCAGAGAAGATGTTTTCACTTTGCTGTCAGATGATTTTAATGATCCTCTCAGGACACGGTTTACACCCTATAAAAAATAAATTATCTGTCTCTATGTGTGAGATGCATAACATTAATTGAGGTTAGTGCCATTTTACCCTAAAGTACAGTATTTCTCACGTGGCTGTCATGAGTGATATTGCTGTGACCTCTGAATCTAGTTTAGCAAAACCAGGCTTGCATAGTCACTACAGCTCCTTACATCTGTGTGCTGTACTTAAGCGCTCTTCTGAGACACAGGAGTTGTGAAAGGAGGAAATTGGTCCACATGGAATCATAGGGATTTAGGGACTTTCATACCAAGTCAGCATTTCCAGGGACTTCCAGCTGCCTAGATTCTTCTTTGAATTGCTTACCCTGAATCACCATTTTTATGCACTATCTAATAGATTTTGCCTGAAGTTTTTAGTGGCAAGTCAAGCTTGTAAAGGTCAGTATTGACAGCAGAGACTTCTGCTATTTGTACTGCTGAAGCAATTTCATTATGGTACAGTTCTTCCAAGAGAACAACTGCTGGGGTGGGGTGTGACAATTCTTGGCTGAAACATTAGTAGCATAATTTTGTTATGCTACTCTGTAGCGTGCTTCATGGATCTAAACACAGGAAGCCAAATGCCTCCATCTGGGCCACTTAATAATAATCTTCTGTAGATATAAACCTTCAGTACTAAACTTGGTGCTGCTGGTGTTTGACTCCGTGGTCTGGCCTTGCAGACAACTGCTGTAGGCAGCCTCTGCACTGGCAGTATGGAACAGTCCTCCTTAGATGCAATCCAAAGCCCAGGAAAGGTGATGGGGATATTTCCAGTTGACTCTCAGTGGGCCATGGGTCCAGTACAACGTTAAGCTTTATGTGTCATTGATGAATTTGTATGTAAAAAGAGCCAGTGCCTCTGCTGCTTCTTGGAAAGTAAGAGAGGGTACAGTTCTCAGCTTTTACAAAGAGAAGATACAGAGTGTCTGAACAGCTCTGAGATGTCTGACTTTCCTTCTGAGAGCTGAGGGTTCAGCAGCCTGCTAGTTTGGTCCCTAATTGACAGCACATTTTGACTCTGTGCTTAATCATGGTTGCTGACTGAAGTAATTTAATCAAGGAACTGATTGGGGCAATTTGGAGTAGGCCCCACTGGTGAATATCGGTAGTTAAGATGGATTGCCTAGTGGAAACAATAGACAGTAAAAAAATAGGCTAGAGGGTAGCTAGTAAGTTACTCCCATGATGTCCAGCAAGGGACACTCTCACCTTGTTCACTGACAGTTCCCTCTCAACTTCTCAGGATGGTGAGAACCCCAGAGTCTCAAAATAGTCATAGTCAGGATAAGCAGTGAGGTAAGGAAGTTTGCTGCTGATGTCATGTTATTCAGATCATCAAGGAAAGAGCAGATTGAAGAATTCTGGAAGGCCGTTGTGAGGCTGAGGTTCGGTGCTTAGTGGTTGTCATATATAAATCAAGCATTAGGAATGATTAGGAAAGACACAGATGATAAAACAGTAAATGTTGCCTTACCATGGCACAAGTTCATGGTTTCTGCTCACCTGTGCAGTTCTGGTTCTCTCATGTCAAAGAGGATGTATAATAAACTTGGAAAAGTATCAAGCAGGAGCAACAAGGATAAGCAAAGGTAAGGAATTACTTTAAATTGAAGGAATGACTGAAAAGACTAGAAGCCTATAGGCTAAAAAAGAGGTAAATTCCCTGGAATATGATTCAGATCTGTAGGCTCAGGGGTGGCATGGAAAGGTGTGGGTAGGGGTCAGGCATTCATGTCTCTTCCAAAACAAGAATGTTACACAAAGCTCTTGGCAGTCAGTTTAGAGAAGAAGGAGGTAGTTCTCCACAGAGTATGTGGCAGACTGTGGAAATTATTGCTAAAAGATGTTGTGGATGCCAGAACTCTTTGTGTTTATTAAAAAGCTGAAGAAGTATCTGGAGGAGAACCTAAATATGGAGAAATCCCATGTGCTTAGAAAATCGCCTGACCTGAAAATAGTTGTAGACAGTGAGAGTCCAGAGAAGGAAGTACCATATATGCTTATCTTGTTCTTTCTCTTCCCCCATTTGTGTCGAAGGCCAGATACTGGGTTCAGGGACCTTTGATCTTTCACAATAGGGATGTTCTTGTGAAACTAACACTTCCATAGAGTGCCCCAGAGGAGAGGTCTGCAGCAGCCCCTGTTGAGCACCCCAAAAGCAGATTGTTATGACAGGGCTGTGTGTATGTGCAGCATCATTTACTTTGTTTGCTCTCTGCCACAACCTCCTCTGCCTTGTTACACAGTGTGGACTCTCTTCCAGATGTTTGCATGAATCAGTTGTTAAAAGATAGAAGTCTTTTATTTTTTCTTGTGCTAAAAAACTGTTGGTAGGTGTGGTGTTTGAAAATGAGGGAAAGATGTAGATCCAGTGGACTTCCTTGTCATGAAAAAGGAGGAGGAAAAAAAGATAAAGCTTGTCTTTTTCCTTTTTGAAAGCTTTGGGTGCCATCTGCTGGGTTCAGTAGGACCTTACACACTGGAGCAAAATTGCTAGTTGCTGATTGAAAAATGCCCGAAGAATTGAATTTACCCAGGGTTGCAGTGTCTTTGTTTGCACCTCCTGGTTCTTTTGTCTCCGTTGATAATAATGTAACGCAGGGGTATGGGATGTACTCTGGCACGCAAAAAAGTGTCTGCTTACAGTTGCTGTTTTAAGGTACCATTCAGACTGAATTCTCTAATGATTTTCACTGTGTTTGGTCACATAATGGAGAAATGGTGGAAGGTAATAAGGATTTTTAGGCATTGTGTCCTGGCCACATATTGCAGTAGCAGAGCCCACTCTGAGCAGCATTCAGGCTGTCTGAGTCTGCAGGAGATGAGGGGCTGATGCTGGGAGCTGGAGAAAAAGCTGTTTGTCCAGGGGCCTTGTTACTGCCTCCATTTGATACATGACAGAGGTGTATAAGAGCAAGATACAGCCCCGTATGTTGAACTGTGTGAAGGGGTGGTGTGCGAGTGTACCAGGTGGGTGAGGGTCCTTGAGGTGGGCATGGTGCCTGCTCTGCAGTTAAGGCACCTGGAGACAGTGAGCTGGCATTTCTAGGCTTGCAGTGTGAGATGTCCCTAGCTCTCAGCTTTGGAGTGCTCCAGAGCAACGTAATAGAATAGGATAGCCATGGGCCCTTCCAGAGGGCTGGAGCAGACTTCGCATATTTGTCCAGGGGAGATGGTCAGCTGTGTGTTTGCAGAAAAATGGCCAACAGGACGACCTGTGTGAGCAGGTGAGTGCAAACACGCAGGGACCTGTAACACAGGGACTGCCTTGGGACTCATCTGCCACTGAGACCTCTCAAGAGTAATATCCCTTTGGTTTTTATTTCCTCACAGTTATCTCCCTGGTGTGTTCATTCTTGCTCCTTAATTTGATGATGCAGGGATTTGGCAGCAATACAGCCTTGTGCAGTCCCATCCTCTCATCCATCCCTTGCCACTCGTTGTCTCCTCAAGCTACAGTGGCCCTTATCCCCATGCCCTGTGTGAGGTCATGCTGTGTACTGCTGGGTTTAAAAAACCCCAAAAGTACAGCATGATGAAATGGGTTATATTTAATCAAGACCAGTTCCCTTTTTTTGGAATCAAGAGTGTGGCCTCATGAACAGCTGGGTCAGCACAAGCAAGGGAAGCCTGATGTCTTCAGTGCTGAGGGGAGAGCAAGGGAAACATGGTTGAGGAGCAAGGCCTCTGTATTTGGCTCTGCTTTTGAACCCCTGGATCACCCAACTGTGGACAGAGGTGTCCTCTGTGCCAGGATGTCCCAATCACCAGCAGGCATCTGTGGAGACATCTGGCACCTACAGGAGCCCAGGGCTGGCAGGCTGCTCACAGCACTCTGCACTGTGAGGGATCCTGCCATATTCTCCACCTCCAGCACTGCTCTGCTTTGAAAGGCACTTAATGATAGGTATAAACCCAGGGTCCTTGCTGCTAGGTGTAGGTATGCCTCGAGTTTTTAACTGCACTGGCTGAAAAGAGAGTGGTGTGACAACAGTGGATCCTTGGAGTGTATTTGGCTATTCTTTTGTGCATTCACGGTATTTCACTAAATGTGTACTTAAAATTTCTAAGAATATAGATAGAAATGAACATGTAAATAAGGGATAATTAAGCCTTTTTCTTTGGGTTCATTCTTTTCCTTGCATATCAAGAGATCACAGTATGTTATTCAATCCAAGTTACTATAGACTTACATCCTTCTCTGCTGTAGCAGGGAAACCAAATTCCTTCGGAGACTTTGGGAGAATTTTCAGTCCTAGGCAAGTAGGCAGCCCAGCATTTTGGTGGTCTTTGAGTTGGAAAAGTATGTCAGCACGTACCAGTACTACCTTGATCAGTAAGGGGAAGAGATCCTAACTTTTGTCCAAAATTAAAAAAGAAAGGTTTAAAAATTGTATAGGTTTCTGATACAAACAAATGAAAAAGAATACTTCTGATGGAGTTGCACTTTGAATCATCATCTATCTAGAACATATCACAGTTTTACATAACTGTTGTAAACAACAGCAAGAGTAAAGCACAATCAAAATGTATAGTAAGAAAGCTAGAACTCAGCCCGAAGAAAGGCAGTCAGTTTGGAAGAAAAATCTGTTTCAGCTCAAAGTTTATGCTTAAACAAATTTAACATACTCTTTGAAAACTAATTATGTTCAGCATTCAGTCTGGGTGCCTTACATATGGCAAACCACAATGAGAAACAGACTTCCTTCCAGTGTTTATACATTGAGTGTTAGTCCTTGAACCCCAGAGCATTTGTAGACTTCATTGAACTCTAGACCACTGTTACATTTCTGTAGCCCTTGAATTCATATTACAATGCATTAAAATTAATTGAAGCAAAAGCTGCCAGTGGCAACTTATGTATAGTTCATAATCACCATCTTTTTTATATTTTCTTATACTCTGTTTTTGCTGTGGTTTTTTTTTTTTTCAAGTCATCTTCATGTTGTTTTCCCGCAAGGTCACTGTGCAGTGCCTCAGACTTTTGTATAGTGATTTAATTTCTGTGTTTGTCTTATTTTGTGAATTAATATCTTTCAGCACCCCCAGATTCAGAAGGAGTCACAATATATCAAGTACTTGTGCTGCGATGATCGAGCAACCCTGCATCAGTGGGTAACAGGAATAAGAATTGCCAAGGTGAGATTAAAAGTAAATTTACTTAAGTATGTTTTCTGTAAAATCTTGTCTTCCTCAGGTTGCTGACTGTCATCACCTCAACTGGAAATATTGTGACAAGAATGGACATTCATGCTAATTTTACCATAGAATGATCAGAAGTGCATGATGAGGATGGATTTGCTCAATGTCCCTGTACTTTAGTTATCAGTGTATTTATCTTATTAACACAAGAGTGAGCTCAGTTGCTATGAAACTCATGTACTCATAAAACTTACTGCACAGTTATCTGGCTCAATAATAATACCCTCTTCAAGAAGATCCTAATTGACAGCCCATTTTGTTTTGCACAAAAAATTAGAGATGGATTTATACATAGCCTTGGTACTGGCTGTAGCTTCCTATACAGTCCTGCTTCTCTCAGCTGTTAGTTTGGGGTTTTTTTTATTCCAGTTCTGCTGCAGGGTGACATCCAGCAAAGGTATGGGGTGAACATCAAATTATTTTGTGTCTTACACTGACAGAGCTGTTTGCTCTAGAGCCTGTGATTCAATGTCTCAGGTCTCCAGTTTGAAAATGTAATACTTGGAAAAAGATTGGAAAAAGATATTTACTGAGAACTGTTGGTTTTAAAGCCAAGTTTCAAGAATTTTACAAACACTGAAACAAACATAAAATGTAAGAATGGTATCAGAAGGACTGTGTTAAGTCATGGGGAGTCATGTTCTACTGTGTCATTACAGAGATGCTTTCCACCTGGCCCTGTACAGAAAAGGGCACACCACTTGTAGAAGGTATTTTTTAACAAAACTGAGTAGGAAGAAACAGGGTCAGAAAAGTAGGCCAAGAGCAAAATGAATGCTTGGCCTATGTCATGCCTAACACATGCTCATTTTATTGTTTTGATTGTTTTGCAGTATGGCAGAACACTCTATGATAATTACAAATGTGCAGTGAAGAAAGCTGGCTTGTCCTCCCTGTGGGCAAATCAAAGAACAGTGGAACCAGCTGCCCCTGCGGGATCCTCATCAGCAGGTACCGATGCTGTCACAGCAGCTGAAGTCACATTTATTGCCCTCTTCTGTTACCATCAGTGTTGCATATAGTCTTTGTTCAGAAAACTGTCCTACTGATTCAGCAAGATAATATCTTGTTGTAGACAGGCCAGTGGTCTCTCAGCAGCAGAGCTCTCACTTTAAAGTTAGAATTTGGAAAGACAGTTCACTGAAGATCAGTTTAAATCTGCATAACTTAATAGGGTATTTTTCTGTTGGCATCTTTATCCTCTGTCTACATTTTACAGACTGATGGTCCATGTCTTGAAGCTTTCTGTTTGCCCTTCTCTACACTGGCTGTTTTGGAATTTTTCTTTCAATTAGTAAAAAGGTTTAGTGGGATATTCAGAGATTGATCACTTCAGAAAGTGATTATTACAGGATGAGCCACTCTCTTTCCTAGCCTTTCTCTCATTTGCATGGTAACAATGTGGGTGTTAAGAGAAGGACACAAGAGTAAGAAAGGATTGGGTTATTTTCTAACCTTACTTTTCCAGTAGCTTCATCATGCTGCTGTTACCAGTCTTACTATGATACAAATACAACAGTGCATGATACTAGCTGTAACTTCCATGAATGTTTTTCGTTTACATGCTTAAGATATCCTTGCTTTGTTAGGAAGGGCATGCTGGCCAAGTACTTACTGTTGTCATAAGACAGTCAAAGTCAAAATCAGTGTTGGCATTTAATATTCTGACTTCTCGTGTAGACAAGATCCTCCAGTCACCTTTCTAAGCTTTCAGTTCGCCTAGTCTTAGTACATGTGAGATACAGGGTGGTCTTCCTACTGTCCCTTGGAATCAAATCATGTTAATAAATGGATTTCTGGGGTGGGAAGACCCAGTAACAGACTGTTTTGAGATCAGGGGATTTTCTTATGGTTGGGGGAGGGGGTTTAGTGGAGTGAGGGTGGATGGGACAGTCATGGAACATTTGTATTCTGGTGTTGATAGCAGTAGAGAGAGGGCTGGCCAGTGGGGCTCCAGGCTGATGCTGCAATCTGGAGAAGATATAGGCAGGACTGAAGCCTTATAAAGACTATATAGACATCTGTGTGACTTCAGCTCCTGACTAGAATCCATTAACACTGCATGTATTCAATAGAATATACTGCTAATTTTAACTAATGGATTGCATTAAATGGTTAAGTAGCCTAGAAAGATTTTAGTACTGTATATTGTCTCTCTGGAAATATCTCTGAAGGATCATTAGCCTTCTAATTGAGGCAAGTCACTGTGATTCTGGCAGTCTTACAGTTATCAGTGCTGCCCTGTTTAAAACCTGGGGCCCAACTATAATACTAGAACCTGAACTGCCTGACTGTGAGCAGTTGTTTGCATGTTTTGGAAATGGAACAAAGCATGTTTTCTTTTGTTTTCAGATGGCCCTATAGCCATTTGTATGGACTGATTTCAGTATAGGCTAAAATCTGCTATAGAAAACTACAGTCCTGTGTGAGTTTAGCAGGGGCTGTACTCTGTTAACTTCAGTGGCTGCCAAAGGAAGGCAGCTGGGACTTCTGTTCTCACATACCATGTGGCCACTATTCCCTGGACACTCTGCTGTAGCCAGCATTTGTGTGTTCACATATACCCCAATCTGTGAAGTCTGTGGTTCTGAAGTGTCCCAAGTGCCAGGCACATCTCAGGCAAAATATGTTGTTTCCCTCTCTGCCTTACTGTCTTTGGATGCTAAAAAAAATGTATGTAGTGGTCCTGCACAATATCATGATGTTTGAAAGATTAAAGAAGTTGCTTTATTCAGATGTTCCTCATCACTACAAGGCTGAATATTTTGCATTTCGGTATCTATATTTTGCCTTCTATTTGGACTACTTTTTTTTTCTTAAAACAAATACTAATTTACCATAAAATTTTGGAGGCATTGACTTGCAAAGAATACTATAACATTTGAATTAAAAATAAAAAAGCCCACGTGGACTCACATATTATATTGGCTGGGAGTCCATTAGCTGGCTGACTTTGTATGTGATAGCATATGTGGAGGTATGTGGCAGGAGATGATAGATCAAGTGTTGCTTTCAAGTTTTACATTAACAGAAGAAGAAACAGATTACTGTGTCCCAGCCTTCTGGTATATCATATTTGCCAAGTAGAACATTTTGCCTTGCACTAGATAGAGTGGATGTCTCTCTGCTCTCCTTCATTTAGTTAGATCTCAGTATGACTGAGGGCAGCAACATCTTTGAGCAGTGTGAAGACCAGACTCTTGCTCTGCTATGGACAGCAGACAAAGGGAGGAGAGACAGTAACTTGCTTTACTTGTGGGCACAGCCACAGAACCCAGGGATTTACATTTCCTTCCACTGAGCACTTACAGCCACAGGGTTAGTTTTCTCTTCGTTGACTTTTTTGTTAGTCCTTCAACAAACACAAGACTATAGTTTGAATGATCCAAATGGTACTTTGGATCAAATAATGCTGAACAACAATGCAGGCACAGGCACAAAATATAAGGACTTCAGACCACTTCCTGTCATTCCCGTGAAGCCTAAATAGCCCTAGTAAATTAGGTACATTATAGAGTTTGTCTTACTTCTCTGCCAGTCATGTAATTTGCAGGCATGGCAATAAAATTAATTTATTCTATTTCTTACCACAGTCATGGAACCTCTTTGCTAATCAGTAAAGTACACTTCAAGATTAAAGCCATCACTGTTCTTAGATTTACACTGTAGACAGCTAAGGGTTCACTGGCATCTGAGAAATACATGAGTGGAACTTTAATGGATATCAGAACTGTAAATTATAATAGAGCTATAATAGGCAGTCATTAAGGTAAAACATATCCCTAGGCACCAAAGCTGTACTTTGACATGTACAGCTTCCAAAAATCCTACACTAAACTGGAGGGTTTATTTAATCCTCATCAGACTATACAGGGGCCAAGGATTTTTCATAAGTTTGTCCTTTGGTCTCACATTCACTTACTCCATTTGACAGCACCAGGTTATTTATGCATATCCCTTACACACGCAGGAATGGTGGGCAGATGTTTTGCAGAGCTTTAACTTAGACAGGCTGAAGGTCTGCATTAATCCGAGAAGACAGTGAAGTTCACAAATCTTCCTGACTACAAATGGGGAGAAGTTTAAGCTGTTATCTCATTGACTAAAGAAAGTGGATCAGCCCCTCTGTAGGACTTCAGACCTTCAGCCCCCATGACTGATTGATATGAAACTGTGGCACTTTTAGTCTTTAGTCTAAATTAAAGGGAAAAAAAATGCCATAAAAACAGAGAATATGGTAATACTACACCACACTACAAACTTCAAAATGCTGTTATGAATGACAGATATTCAAACCGCGGCAGGCCAGAGCGTGGACTTTAACTATGCCAGTTAGATTTCTGCTTAGCTTCCCTTCCAAAGCCAGCTTCCCATCTCTGTTCCTGCATCAGCCTTAATGGTCCCCTTCCATAATCACCATTTACAATAGTCAGACGAAAAAGCTCTTCATTTGTCAACACCCGTACACACTCTGATAATTTCTGTCACATCTTCTTAATTCTGCCACTTGCACTTCCTGTAGGATTGTCAGCCACAGCCATGGAGGCATATGGACAGGTATAGGTTTTAATGTAAGGTACTTTGTTTATTTTCCTTAAGTAATTAACTGAATATGAAAAGTCACAAAATGAGCCTGAAGTAGAAAACAGGTATCTATATGCATTTTAGTGAATTATATATAAAACTCCTATAACAAGTGGTTCCTTGTGAAAATTGTAAAGACATTTTTATAGCCTTTTTCTTAGTTGGCTATTCCCTGATCTGTTTAATATCACAAAAATGTAACACTCTCTTCCCTTTCTCTCCTTCCCTCATCACAGGTACTGTTCAATCAAATGGACAGATTCCCCAAATTACTCGTCGTTTCAGTGCAGAATTTCCGGACACTCAGAAGAAAGTGGGTACATCAGAGGCACAGGTGAGCAGTGCACTAGTTAAATGTCACCTGTGAACCAGTTCTTCAAGTTTGATTTTTTTCACCCACTGTCTTCCCCCCTCAAAGTTCCATTGTACTTACTATGAAAAGGATTTGGCTCCTGGGAAAAGTGGCTGATTTCTTCTGCCCTTCCTTGTGCTTTGCACGCTGCAAACAGTGTGTGTGCTGCACAAGAAGCCAGGAGCCACTGGTGGGAGGTGAAGGCACAGCCACCACTACTTCTGTTCTTCAGAACAAGCAGCCATGAGTTCACGTAGCAGGAATAGGAATGTGCCTATTGGGATTATCTCAAAGTGTCTTCTGTCTCTGCCAGAAAAAAAGGTCTTGCCTTAGAAACACAAAGTATACAAGTAGTATTTTCAGCAGGGAACACTGCACAGCTGAAGAGGAGTGTGTAAGAAAGGAGAAAGTGTGAAGAAGTAAGGGAAAACATTACATATTTTCATTAGGCTTTAAATGCATTCCTTGGTTAAGCTCCAAATTTTGTGTGCTTGTACCGTTTCTGGCTATAAAAATATCACAGGGTACAGTATGACAACTTCAAAAACATCCTACAGAAAAAAGTGTGCATTTGTTTGCAGTTCATTATTCAATCTCTCCACCATGCAGGAAGTGCACAGGACAAATGAAATTCAATTCCTAGAATTTTTCTCTCACCTGCATTACATGTCCTACACTTCTTGTTTCTGTCTTTGAGTTCCTCCTTGTTTCTCTGTTCTGGACCCCACTTCCTCTGGAGTAGATCACATTCTCAGAACTCAGCCAGCAGTTCCCTCCTCTTGTGTCTGAATTACTTCCATCTTTGTAGGCAAGGAGTGAGGTAGAGGAGGCATATGCATTATATTTAGCTAATGCCAGAATTAGTACTGCTGACTGCAGGGGTGCAGAGCACTTTTCTCTAGAAGAAGCAAACAAACAGGAAGAACTATTGGATCTGTGGGCAGTCACAGGACTTTGATCTCACTGGATTACAAGAGATGTTGTGGGATAGCTTGCATGACTAGAATCTTGTCATGAACAGCTACATGCTGTTTAGGAGAGACAGACCAGGAAGGCACCAGGGTGGAGTTGCCCTTTATGTGAAGCAACAGTTGGAATGTATCGAGCTCTGTCTTTGTGAGGATTATGAGCGAGTCAAGAGCTTATGGGTTGGGATATGGGCACATTAGTAAGGGTGACATTGTCATGGGTGTGTGCTACAAGCTGCCTGATGAAGAGGAGGAAGTGGATGAGGCCTCCTCCAGGCAACTAAAAGCAGTCTCAAAGTCACAGGCCCTGGTTGTTGTGGGGGGCTTTAACTACCCTGACATCTGCTGGAGAAGCAACACAGCGAAGCACAAACAGTCCAGGAGGTTCCTAAAAAAACACTGATGACAACTTGCTGTCATAGGTAGTGGAGGATCCCACAAGGAGTGTGCTGCTTGACCTTCTACTTAGAAACAGAGAAGGCCTTGTTGGACATGTGAAGGTTGGGGGCAGCCTTGGCTGTGGTGACCATGAGATTGTAGAGCTCAGTACTGAACAAAGAAGTAGCAGGACAGTGAGCAAGATTACAACCATGGACTTCGGGAGAACTACCTTTAGCCTCTTGAGGGATCCTCTTGGAAGAATCCCATGGGAAAAGGCTCTGCAAGGAGGATGGGTTCAAGAGAGTTGGTCAGTATTCAAGGTTCACTTTCTCCAGGATGACCCTGCTTGAGCAGGGATGTTGGACCAGAAGACCTACTGTAGTCCCTTCCAACCTGACCTGTTCTGTGATTCTGTGATTGGTCTCACAGCCCCAACAAGCCTGGGACAGAAGGATCGAGCTGAAGTCTTTCAGGGTGTACTGTGCTACAGTTAGAGCACTAAGCTCACTGGATCTCAACTGATAAAAGAGCATAGCTAGAAATGAAAGCTTTGTTTTCAGGACAGCAGACTTCTCCACATGTCTACAAGAAAAAATATTTGTGTAGTAACTGTCAACAGCTACCAGTTCCTACCTAAAAAAAAAAAAGAATTCAGATTATCGCCAAATGGACTTTATTTATCTTCAGTGTCAACTAGCAAACACAATTTAAAAAGAAAATCCACCTAAAATTTTGTCAAAGTTAACATCTACATAATGATTTGGTATCCTACATTTTATTTTTCTTAACTTGTATGATGGATCCTTTTAGTAATTTTTACTTCAAAAAAGTTGTCAAAGGGTTGGAATGTCTCATGTCCTTGGGTCACAAGTAGTCATGGGTAGCACTTAGTGGCTTCAGGGACCTGTTTGTTGCATTTTGAACTCAAAAGCAGAAACAGTGTGTGCATGTGCCTCGTCCAGGAGGCAGAAGACACCTTCTCCAGGCTTGTCAGTGGCCCTTGCCAGGTTGCCTGTGGAGAATCTTTCCCTGCTGTGCTCCCTCTTGCACAGAGAGGCCCAGGCAGTACCCTGCAGGTCAGGGCATATCACACCTCGCTGCAGAGTGCCAGGGACAGTGAATCCAGGCACTTTAAATGCCCAAATCTCTTCACCTTCTTCTCCATTCACTGCTGTTGTGCCTAATGAATTTGGCAGAGAATTTTGACTTCATTAGTTTAGCTTTATCCAGAGATCCAGCCATCACAGATAAAAGGGGAGCTGGAGATACACAATGAGGACAAGATCCAAAATTACATCTGCTTTTTATGTTCTTAAATCTTGCTCAGTATTTTGGGATGTAAAAACACAGCACAGGTTGACAATTTTCCTTAAGTTCTGAGGGAATGAACAGCAGGATGGAACATCAAGAAAGTATCTTTACTTTCTTGTTGTAGTAAACGTCAGGTAAATAAAGATACTTACTTGATGTTAGTCTTACTAACTGCAATTATTTGAAATTTTAAAAGCACTCATCTTGTGCTAAAGCACTTGAAGATGCATTTATCCATACTGCCAACAGGGGGTTTTCCACTGTCAAAACTCTGTGGGCAGCTCGGAAAGAAAACAGAATACTATTTTCACTTTTCAGACAAAATATACTCTACTTTGTTTCACTCTCTACTACACTTTTCTTGTGTTTTCACATCTTTTCACTGTTCTTAGGCAGTGGCATTAGTTTACACATTCACTGACTGTGTCTGTCTTTTTATTTTTCTGCTTATTTCAGGCTAAGTCAAGTAACATCAGTGCACCTGGCATGGCACAGTCATTTCTGAGGCCACAGTCAGTCCTGATTAAGAGGAACTCACTGCAGCCTCCTCCTCCACCTGAAAGGCGATCATCTGCTATTTCTGCTTCACCAATTCTACCCCCCAAAGTGAAACGAGACAGCGGCATTTTCCTAACAGATCCAGAGAGCTTTCCAGCCCCACCACCTACACTGATGATTGATTTTCCACCACCACCGCCGTCTGATTTCTGTGACCCACCTCCTGATTTTGTGCCTCCACCACCACCAGTCTCCAGCAGCAGTAATGGAGACCTGCCAGTGCCCCCTCCACCTCCACCTGTCTCCAGTAAGCCGCCACCACCTCCAGCAAAGAAACCTGTGCCTCTTCCTCCAAAAAGGCTAGAAAACACAGGAGCAGATGGAGAGCCAAGGTCAGCTGGGCCACCTCCCACTGGGGCTGGAGGCAGGCAAGCAGATTTCATGTCTGACCTAATGAAAGCTCTTGAGAAGAAGAGGGGCAACAACTCCTGAACTCTGGGAGCAGGTGGACTTTAAGACATAGCTGGTTTTGTGAGGCATCATAGAAGTGCATGCTGGATCAGGCTTTTCCAGGAGGAATTCTCCTTCAGAGTTCCTTTTGGGGGTCTCAAGAAGGTGGGGTGCCCTTTGTCCCCCTCTTTGTCTCTAGAGCCTGCTCCTTCCCCCCCTACATCTCACCACCCCCTGTTCTTGACTCCCATTCCTGCACCAGGCCAAGGTAAGAATTGACTGGAGAGTCTTGCTTCACTCCACAAGGACAGCCAGGGATGGTGGAGCAGCACTCCAGAGCCAGCCAGCAAGTGAAATGCATCTTCTGTGGCTGCCTCTCCTAGTGGAACTGGAGCTAAAGGAAAAATACAACAATGTTCTCATGTGAATTTTGAGAAGTGAGAAGATCCCTTTTCACAGAATTGCCCTTAAAGGTTCTTTATTGAAAACCCCCCGCCTATGGGGATGTTTTTTCCAATAAAAAGACCCTCTTGAAAAATGTTTTAAATAGTCTGTCTTAAAAAGTAAAACCTCAGCTAGATTATTCTGAGATGCATGTCAGGGCCAGGACCATTTCCAGACAGTGTCACCCCAAATGTTACACTCCTGTTTCTGTATGTAACTCAGTCATACCTGTCAGCATTTTCAGCTGCTGTCTTGAAATCTCATTTATTTGGTTAACCTTAGACAAATAAAAATGTTTATTTTGAAATCATGTATGCTTCCCTTGGTAAGCAGGATTTTTCTTCTGTTGGTTAACATTTGTCTTCAAACTCTACCTAGAAATAATCTGTCTTGTGAAAGACTTTGTAATTATCTTGTACCTGATAGGAATGTCTCCTCCTACAATTTTTTCATTTGTTCTCCCCATGTAATTGTCCATTGTTCATTTAGGAAGCATTCATTGTTAGTTCTCAAATAAAAATAGCTTCTATTTTACATCTGCATAAAGTGTCACAGTTAATGAAGAGGCGTTTTACTGCCAATTGGAATGACTTAAAATATTTTTAAAGAATTTTTGCCTATACCTTCTAGTCTTTTTTTTTATAATTCCAGTCTTTGCCTCTTCTCATGCACACTTGATCTTCTAAGATAATATAAATAATATATTTCTGTATTTTGAATTAGAAAAAAGCATAAAAAGCAAAATGTGTTTGTCAGAATGGATTCCTAGGTCCAGAAGTGGTGGTGGAGGCAAGAGAATGACAAGCTGGTGGCAGTGCCACAGCCTGTGAAAGTTTTGGGTCACCTCTAGTCTTATTTTTGGCTTAAGGTTGGTTTGTCAATACCCACATCCATGCGTAACAAGCTTGGCAGAAATAAGAAGGCTGTAACCAGTGCTTGATGTTGAGGAGCCAGACCTCTGACAAGTTGGAGCAAGGCAAGGTAAAACATGCCCAGCTCCACTAGAAGGGGTGTGTGGTACCTGGTCAAAGTAGAAAGTGCAGGCTCTTGGACAGAGCTGGAGTGGAGGGTGGTGTTGGATACAAGAGGAACTTGGGGATGCACTGAAGCTGTTGCAGAACTGAGATGCTTCAGCCAGGGAAGTGCCAGGTAAGTCACTAAAACAAGCTTCATGTGACTTCCCACAGCTGAATCTGTTATCACTTGAGACAAGCTGAAGCTAAGGGATGCTTTTCCTGCAGGAATCACGCCCATCAACACAGTTACTCAAGTACAGCCATGGGATAACCACTCTGTTTCCTCTTTCCTTTCTTTGTCAGCAGTGTAAGCATTGCATATGGGGAGGGGAGATGTCTCACAACTGCTGGTAACTGTCTGTTGCTCTGCAGCCCCGTGGCTGAGGAGCTGGCATTGGTGGCACGACACTACAGCTTGTACACCCCTGTCTCTACTGCTGAATAAAGAGGAGCAGGAGGATGCAAGCTTGAGTGCTGGCCCAGTGCTTTCCCACACTGCCCAAGTGGGCCTAAGCACAGTCCCAGACACAACTCAAGGAACTGCCCAGGACAGGCACATTCCCAGAAGACAACATGGACAAGTCTAAAGCAGTTTTCACTCCCCACACAGAGATCCGCCATGGTGCAGCTGTGGCCAGTCAGGGCACCAGTTCATGGGCCAGGGGACTATTTCCCGGCCCTCTTACTTCCCAATACAGAGTCCATCCAGCTTTTACTGGTTTTCTAGCTCCCTTGCTTTTCCTGAACTAAGCAAAAAGTTCTCACGAGGAGAGTGGTGGGTTCTCACTGTACCCACCACTAACACAAATGTTGCCTGGAGGTTTTTAATTGACATGCTGGGCCATTCAAAAGGTATCTTGGCACCTTCAAACAGCCAAACTGGGAAATGCTCTTGAGATCAGTGCAAGGGCTTATAAGCTTAGTACGAGCCTTAAGTTAAAAATGCAGGGGGAAAATACTAACTAGCTAAAAATAGGAGTTAAAAAAAAAACAAAAAACCAAACCAGAAAAGAGGATTACTGTTTCCCAATCCCTTTCCATATATAACTGAGGTAAGTGTTATGTGGAATCATTCAAGAGCTAGGTGTCATTTTCTGACAAGGTGTTAGGAGTGCACATCTTCAACACAGGTGACAACAGCTGTCTGCTATCCAGCTATTTTTAAATCAAATGAATTTTATGAAATATACACACAGCATCAAAATAAAGTGGGACATGTCCTTAGAAAAATGTTGCACAATAAGCTAATTTCTCTGATTCAAAAAAGCACTGAGACTTCTACAAGGCTTTTCCAGCATTCACTCTTCTCATCAGAACGCTCAGCCTCTCGCTCTATTTCCTCCCTTCTTTTTTGTTACAGCACAATAAACTCAATTTTATACAATTTACATCTGCAATCGTAACTCTTTCACTTAATCTTACACAAAAGAAGTTGAACTTTCTTCAAAACAAAAAAGAATTAAGGCCTACAGAGAACTCCAGAAATCAAATAAAATGCTGTGATAATTAGACCTCTATCAACTACTTTGTGTATGTACATGGTAGCACTGAATTTCTGAAATGTAAGATTTAAACTCCATTCAAAGAACAAAGCTGCCATCTTAATGATACACAATTATTTAGCTTGATCTGGTACCAAAACATGCTGCAAAATACAAAAAGATAGTGTAATTCAAAGCATTTGTAAAAATAGAAGTTAATCCTTCCACCTCTATCTAACCTATTGCCATACAAATAGTCTGTAGGTGATGGCTGTATGTATATCACTAGAGCTTACAGTATTTTGCAGCATGTTATTTTTAACCTTTCTCCATACCTCAGATGGAAACAGTCTCAGCAGCTGCCATCTCCTTTGGGCTCTTACATCTCTAATCTGGAAGAAGGACCTCCTTCAAGACATCGCTTTTTCATCAGTCCTTAGGATTAGAAAGGTTAGAGTCATGTGGAAAAGTCCATATGTGGGGGATCAGCACTGCTGTCCCTTCAAAATTGTCCTCCAGTACAGAAAGAGCATAAGAGCATGGACTGAGCACACCTGTTTGATTACCAGCCCCAGTATTGTTATTCCCATCTGTTCTTGCATCACTGCTCTGTTCATGTAACATGAGGGAAGAAGCAGCTCCAGAAAGACAGGTGGCAGCCAAGGATTTCAGGGAATATATCATGAAACACAGTATTAATGTTTGCATTATCATAATAAACCATAATGATCAAAACCTGGAAGTGGAAAGGGACATGGTACCAAATGCTTGGAGATCTCCCTAATTGGAAACCAGGGCTCAAGCTGCAGTGCTGCTGCATTTCCCCTGCAGACACAAAAACATTCTTTAAATCATCACTTACTTGAGTGCAACCCACTCCCCCTTAGGTGGTAATGCTGACGTTCACACGTTCCCTCACAACACCATTTTGCTTGGAATTGTCGAGAAGATGCATCAGTGCCAGGGTTTCAGTGGGCTGGAACACAGCCCAGTGCTAAAGGGTTTCAACAGGCCCCCAGCAGCCCAAACCTTTGGTCTGGAGGTGGTGCCAGCTCAAACACTGATCCCAGTGATCCAAAGAGAGCACTTTCTACCTGCACAAGGAATGCTAACCCAGGCTGAACTTGCCTAAGTTGCTTAAACTTCAGACTGGAACTTCAGAAAACTGTGAATATCTGTTTTGTGCCTCCCATTATGATACTATTTACATTTGAACAACTGCATTTACATTTGAACAGCTGTATATCTGAGGGGAAACCACCCTGAGTAATCATGTTGATTATAGCTAAGAAGTAAAGGCATTCAAATATTTTTTTAGTCCCTAAAAGATTTCTAATAATATAATTTTTTTTCCACACTATATTTCTAGAAATAGATTTGTGAAATTTTAATTATACCACTAATAGATCCTAAAACAATCTATTTGGGATTGGGAACAGACAAGGTAACATCAAGAAGTAACAAGCCCTCAGATAAGTGATTTTTTTCTGTAAATTTTCTAGCATAGTGTTAGACATGATTGCTGATGTATTAATTTTGCCTTAATTATACACTAAATTTTGTGGAACTAGAGTATCAAACAAGGATAAATAGCAAGACCTAGGGCTCAAAGACCTTTAAATACTTTCCCTGCAAGATTTTTGTAAGTTCCTTACAACATAAGGTGGCTGAATAGAAAAGCTATATTTACCTGACTACATACATAGTGAGATATTTCCAAGACAATCCTTTTCCAGATCCAATTGGTAAAATTTTCCTGAGGCTTTTTATGCATGCACCAACAATCTTTCTACTAGTATCAAAAGATACACTTTCAAAGAGCAGTGGCCCAGGCTTGATAGGCACCTGACACCAGCAAAGACACCAAAATTTATTCTGGGATAAGTCACTCCCAAGACAGACATCTTTGCTCACTATTTAACTGAATTTTCTTTAAATCTCTATTGTCAGTTTAATGGGACAAAAGAAGATCAGAAAGAGAAAAAATGTCAAGGTATAAGTGTAAGATGATCCCCTGTGCCAGCTCTGCAAAAGACTTAAGAAAATGTATGTCTGCAGAACGCAATGATATTTGACCAGTGCGTAACAGCAAGAAGAAAATTAATCAAAATACCACATTATTAAAACTAGCTTAGATGGATTTTAAATTGATCAGTCAGTAAAAGCTATTGAGACCCACCTGATCAGCTATGAATTCTGAGAGGTTAAGTGTGACAGCTTGGCAGAACTTAAATATTGTTACTCAAAGTAATGCAAAGAAGAATGTGAAAGGCAGAGTTATCAACACCAATATAATTGGCTGATGCAACCACACATACTGATCCATTTCCTTAATCTTCAGACTTCAACAAAAATTGGTCAAGACCTTGTCTTGCCTAACAAAGTAGCAGATTCCAGTCCACAAAGTATAAGGGAGAAGAGTTCTTGTGGCTTGGTCCATTAATCCTATTTGAAGGCCTGAGCTTCGACCTGAATCATTTTTCTTCCTTGTTCAAATTTCTCTCAGGATGAACAGCTTACTTTCAGATCCTTGGCCCAAGCTGGGGGGCGCAGGGAGTAGCCTGCTCGCTCTGCAGCCTCCTGTCTCTGGAAGGGATGTTGTAAAACCTGCTCGAGGAGACGGACCTGGAAGCAATGAAAAATGGGTACGTTTTTATACAAAATGTTTTTCTGCAAACAAGAGAAGTTTCTTCCACCACCCTCCTGGTTCCAGAAACTGTCACATGAATTGCTTACTATTATTAGTACTACTATTAATATAGTCACTACTATTTATAATTAATGCTATTAATAATTTTGTTAATATTTTAAATTGTAATTGGTGTTAGATAGTACAATGTGGGTCAAAGTGTAGTACAATTCAAAGTGTAAATGCAAAAACTGTTCCATTAGCTATTATGCCAATTATTATTAAATATGTCAAGAAAAAAAGAAATAATTTTACCTCAGAGAAATCATTCAAATTAGATTTTTGCACTGCTGATTCTGCCATCCAATTCCTAAGTATGTATCTCGGATTAACAGCTGAAACCAAGAGTAAATCATGTCAAATTTACTTAGACATATTCAACAAAAGGCAAATACAGTCATTGAAACATGTCATTGAAATCTTCAAGAAGGTTTAATTTGCAGATCAAGAAAAAGCACAAAAAGGAAAAGGAATTAATCAATCTATTTATTTTTATGAGTTGCTAAAAGGATTTTTTAAACTTGTACAATCAGTAATGCCAAAGTGCCAAACAAAAATTAGAATGGTAAAGAACATGACATTGATATATAAAGAATTTCCCATTAAGAACACAGCAAACTTCTCAAGTGTGATGAGTTTACCATGGCCTAGGTTCCTGCTACATTGCTGGAAAGCATATTTCAATGTTGTCAATACCTTCCTGGAGATCATAAAAATGAATATTTTATTACTTATTTTAAAAAGTAATTATTAAGATATCCATTAAAGTATATGTACTTAGATACTCCTATATCATATAACAGAAGTTTAGCCATAAAGGCCTTTAATGTTGCATTTCAATTGTATTTTTTATAAACTACTTTTTCAACTTTCCTTTTAATCTCTCTTTTAATTTTTCTAGCCAAGTATTTGATTTAGTTCAGTAAATAGATTTTCAATAGTAAAGTGTGTTAACTACTTAAAAAGAATATTTTAAAGGTGAAAAAGTTAACATATGACTCATATAAAAAATTATAATTTACATTAAAACCGTGAGTCATATTAGCAGGAGAATATTTGTCTCAGAAATATATTCTTAACCATTGCAAATTGACAAGTTTCACAGTAGAGTTAAAAATATCTGTAATTAACACAAGTGACAAGATAATTATGAAAGAGTAAGACAAGCAACATAAGAAAAGGACAAAGCAAAAGAAATTTTGTGGCCTTATAAGCACTTTTTTTTTTACAAGCTTTTTTTGTAAAGAAATGCAATTATAGGCTTGGATTGTCAAAACTTTTTGATCAGCTCCTTAGGAGTTGAATTTAGGCAGTAAAAGATAAAGTACTACTAAGAACTGAAAACTAAACAAAGGGAGGAAAAAAATAAAAATAAGTGGTCAACTTCAAATGATTCAAGGCAATGTACTTTGAGAAGTGAGGTATCTTATGACACATACTAACAATTAGGGAAACATAATGAATAACGAGGTGCTAACGGCAGTATATTCAAGGTCAGTCAAAGACAGCAATACACAATTTAGGTGTGACTTCCCAAACCATAAAAAAATCTGAAGACCCACAACAGTTTTGTCTTTAAAGTGAAATGCTGGATAAAAATGCAGAGTTGACTGTGTTGAGCCAGATTTCTGCTGCAAGTTGTACTGACAAGGGACAGCTGTTACAAGCAAATCCTTAAACAAACAAACAAACGAAAAGAAAAACCGAACAATTTTAAAGAGACCACAGGGGCATCTAAGTGATCTATTTAAATGCATGGATGTAAAAATGCAGTACCTTTGCCATTCTGTGTTTAGAATGACTTGGAGCATCAAAGCATCTTCCTCTGCCTTCTATGACTAGATAGTCCTTTCACAAGGAGTTTTTTCTCCGGGTGAAGAAAAAAAAGTGGGTGCCTATCAGAAACCTGAATTCTGTATAACATGTTGAAAGGCTCTGGGCATATTTCAACAGAAGACAAATCTTGGTCCATTGAGCCAGTACAGGATGCCTACCAGAACCCTTCTTGTCACTGAAGGTTCATCACCAGACAAGACCAGTGTTCTGAGCAATGCAAACCAAGACATTCCCAGACTGCTGAAGGAAGGAAGTGCAGATAAAAATGATGTTACTTGCACTCAGGAAAAGCTGATACAGCAAAAGAGGAAGAGGAAGGGCATCTCTCACAAGGAAATCAAATCCCAGGGGCCCTTTCAGGAAGCACCCCACTTTACAATGAAGAGTTACAACTTGGGCAGCAGCCACAGCATTCTCACACACTTAAGACTTCAAGCCACTGATCTGACTGTGACTGTATTCATAATGGAAGGGATTTGTGTCTGACCAATTTCTTCATAAACACAGACAATTAAATTAAGGATTTATTATCTTAAGGAGGGGAAAGGCAAGATACCTAAGGAGGAAGTGAGCCTCACTGTAGCCAAGGAATTTCTTGGTCATTTGGCTTATGTAAAAAGTACATACATATTCACAGGTGTAGCCATACACACATGGCTAAATTCTAATCACAAGAGTGGATGAAAGCAGAGACAGCCACAATGAATGTACAGTGTTACAAGACTTGCAGCTGTGTAATGAGAGTTTCTCCCATTCGGAAGAACAGTACATTTTAGTTCTTCCTGACAGGAAAAATAACTAACACTAAAGAAACCTTTGTAAAGAAGTATTTGTCATTTTCAATTATCCAATTCCTTTGGATCCTTTACTTACTTGTCATTCTTGTTCTTCTTTTGCTGTCTGAATCACCCTTGTTACTATACATGGAAAACAAACCAAAAGAAGAAAAACAGAAAGTGCTTTTAGCTAATGAGGATTATGCCGATTTATTTTTAGAAATATCTTATCTGACTTTCATTAAAATCATTAAGTGTTCTGCTTTTGTGTTCAGTGAAGCAGGTGTGAATCTCTAAGAATGATTAGACTTGGAAAAGACTGTACCCCTTCTTGTAGGTTTTGTATCCTGTATTAATTTTTCCTAAGAATTGTATTTACTGAATAAAATTTCCAAGTACATGATATATGTGTCTTTTCACTACTATTAGCCATACATACCATATACGACTAAGAAAAACACATTACATTCTTTATTAAGACAAAAGAATCAGTGTTCCTATCTATGCAACATCAGCATTTTCCAAACACAGTCTGTGTATTCATGACTGTTCAACTTCCATCTGCTGTCATCATAAAGCAATGTTATTACATATTAAATATATATGTATGTTACCAGTAATTAAACACTATTCATTCCTATGTATTTGCAAGGCCTGTTTGTGATTTTTGGACTGAATCTGTAGGATTCAGTATTTTAACAAAAATTGTTAACCAAAAAAATCTCATAAAAATACAGACCACTCCTCCCATGTAATTTTTATGTAGCTGTATGTCAAAACAGAACTACAAGAGTAATTATTATCAAATCCAGTACAATCTAGAACCAAAAAAGGCATATAAAACCATGTTTGGGCGAGTTTATTAGACCCACCAAAGATTATAAAAAGCACTGCAAATTATTAAATTTGCCTGATTCTGGCAAATACACACTTGAAAATGCATCAGACTTACCGTTTTAATCTCAAGAGGTACATAGTAACCCATTCTGAAAATAATTTGTGTTTACTCAGATCCTGGAGAGTCCAGAACTCCTAAAGAGAAAGAAACAGTTAGAGGCAGGTAATCAGAATTTTCTTCCTGTTAAGCAAAATCCAAAGTAAGCAAAAGAAAACTGTGGTTTAACCCCAGCTGGCAACTAAGCCCCACATAAACACTCGCTCACTCTTCCCTTCAGTAGGATAGGGTAGAGAATCAGAAGGTTAAAAGTAAGAAAACTCATGGGTTGAGATAATAAAAGTGTAGTAATTGAAACAATTTAATAATAATAATAATATAATAATAATAATAATAATAGTAATGAAAAGAAAAATAACAAAAGGAGAGACAAATAAAACTGAAGAAAAACAAGTGATGCAAATGAAAAACAACTGCTCATCAACCAATGCCCAGCCAGTTCCCAAACAGTGGCCCTCCACCAGTTTTCCCCTACTTTATTTGCTGAGCATGACACCATATGGTGTGGGATATCCCTATGGCCAGTTCAGGTCAGCTGTCCTGGCTCTGTGCCCTCCCAGCTTCCCGTGCACCCCCAGCCTCCTCACTGGCAGGGCACCCAATTATTACTTGCCTAGTATTTCACTCCAATTCAAACATCTGAGCTATATTTCCACTTCTAAAGATTGCACTAAATCCAGGTAAAAATTTTATCTCTTTTAAATATTTTCATCTCTTTTAGGGTTGTACCTGGTCCCGAAGAATATGTTTAGGCTGAGCTAGCAGCAACACAGGATAGGATAGCAGGCTGAGCAGGAAACTATAGCAAAATGTGTTCTTATGCTTTAAGTTAAATTTAAAACCAATCTTGTGCTCAAGAAAGGGCAGAGGCCACTCTGAGCAAAGGGTTGTAGCAGGAGTTTATGACGAGATGGGATCTCACTTATCATTACATACCATGACAAGCTGATGGGCCCGAGAGCAGAGGTTTAGGCCACCTCGTAAACCCATGTTAGGAATAATTCAGTTGACCTGAGTTTGAAATTTTCTTTATGAGCCCTGTCCAACTTCACTTGTTGGACAAAAGGTATTCTTAAGCAAAACAACAAAAAAAGGGAGGGGAGGGGGAGGAAAGGTCTTCGTAGCAGATCCCCTTAAATGTGGAGAAAATCACATTCCCACCCGTGTATAAGAATTTATGACTACTCATATTGGACCTGTACCAGAGGATGAAAATCTGACTTCATCACTCTTCATTAATGCACCTTCCATTAGCACTTCTCATTAACATATCCTTCATTACCAGACACAGGCTTAACAAGGGGTAGTAGCATGACACAGATGTATTAGACTTACTCTCCCTTCATAATGCTACAATGACGTATTTCCCAGATAAATCAGGCTTGAGACATCCTCTAGTATATCAGGGTAATGTCCAACTTGATTTACTCGTTCTATATTAAGTATTCTTAAAACTAGGTGCTTGTATTAATACCTCAGGAATATGGAGCTCCCTTAACTGGTCTTCAGTAATTTCACTCAGTTCTCGAAATGTCATTGTAAAATCAGCCTTGGTATCTTCCATAATCTAGTGAAATAAAGATCCTTCTATTAGTGCTTTTCAAGTATGGGCTATCAGTTCAGATGTTTGACAACAAAATTAGCAAAGGAAACTCACTTTCAAGAGGAAAGCAATCAAATAGTTATCATTCTCATTCTCCCCAAGAAGACCCAATTTTGCTTTGAATAGTTCTGTGAAACTGAAAATAATAACAAAGTTAGGAAATTTTTACATAATATAATTTATAGTACTGTGATCAGAAGGTTTGAGTTCTGAAACTGCATACCGGCTGTAATAGCGCTCACCATACCCCTCCAAAATCTGGGAAGCTCTGCAAAAACAAAAGAAATGTCAAGTTCTATTGAACTAAAATGCTACTCTGGGTAAAATCATACTGTGTTACTAAACAAAGAAAACTACTTCTGACTGATATCTCAGAAACACTGATATTCTGAATCATCTGGGATCCATCCTTCATAGAAGAATCTTTACAACAGGCTATTAAAATACCACCTTGTTACTTCAGAAGGATGCATGGTCTTCATAAGTAAGCATCTTAAAGAATGAGCTAGACAAAACAGAAAACTAGAGGCAAAGGTCCTACCTTAGTGAAAGGAGAATGAATCACACAAGATCTAGTATCTCTTTGTGGTCCTATTTTGCTATTATTTATGACCAGTCAACACCTTTCTCCCCTCCCTCCAACCTTATTCCAGCCAATAATTAATCCAGAATCAATTTCCACTTTTAAAAAAAAAAAAGATTTTAAAAGCTAATATTTTTCTTTCCTATGCATATGGTGATTAGAGGGTCTCCCATCTCACTACTTCTTTTAAGCATTAAGATATTTTTAAAGATTACTTACAGATGCTTTTGCCTGGGATCCAGTAAAGGTTTTAGGGCTTGTAAGAGCTTGCTCAGATTAAATAGCCCAACATTTGCCTGATTTCCTATTTTATATCTCCTTTCATCATCAGATGTGTTTGGAACAAAATCTGTTTCAAACAAAACACTGCTTTTCCATAACAGAGTAATTACAATAAACAATCAATGTTAAAATATTGAGAGTGAACTCATAAAAGACCTAAAGCTACTAAATATTTAAAGTCAGATCACAAGGATACTTATTTACAGTGATTTAACTCAAGATCTATTAGTTGCAAATCTAAGGAATATATCCTTCGCACACAAGTTCTTAACAAGTGACATTTTCCTACTTGAAGATACAAAATAAATTCAATGTTTAAACAGAAAAAGACTATTTTTACATTAAAAACAATGTCTTTTACACTTAGAAACAATGTTTTTTCTACATATAGCACTACTATTTAGCAAACAGATTAAACAAAAAAATGTTCAACTAGATTCAGAATTTATAAGTATTTCTGTAAAAGTCACATGTATAATAAACATGTATTTCATAGGACACCTAAGCAAGATTTTTTTCAATTGTACAAGCAACCTTTATGTATTCACATAAAAATTAGGGCTAATGTGTTCCAGTATGCAAATCCATTATTTGGGAGATAACAAATACATGCTTTGCAAGTTATAAGTATCCAGAACTAAAACATATGCCTATCTACACAGTCTGAGTGGATGTAGCATGAATTCCTTGCTCAGATCAAATGCAGGGAAGCTGATCAATGCACACAGCACTGCCTGAGTCCCCAGAGGACACTGACAATAAACAGAGCATTAAGGTAGAGACCTGTGACACATCTGTCAGATCTGGTAAGTGGTTCAAATCTGAATTTTAACTCTAAAGACTTTCATCTGGCTCTAGGGTGCACTGTCTGTGGCTGGGACGGAGTAAGTTTTCTTCTCAGCAGCCTGTAGGGCACAGTGTTTTAGACTTGTGACTGAAACGTTGATAACACACCAATGTTTTACACATTGCTGAGCGCTGCTGGCACAGCATCAAGGCCTTCTCACTCTGCAGCCCCAGAAAGTTTGGGTAGGGGTGGCCAAGAGACTCAGAGGGGACACAGCTGGGACAGCTGACCCCAGCTGACCAAAGGGATATTCCATACCCTATAACATCATGCTCAGCAATTAAAACTGGGGGTAGTTTTTCAAAGGCAGCTGTCACTCAGGGACCAACTCAGCATCTGTGTGGTGATGGGAGGTGGTGAGTAATTGCCTTTGCAACTTGTTGGTCGCCCCTGTCCCTTTTTTTTTGCTCTTTGCTTATTCATTCAACTGTCTTTAATTTGACCCATAAGCTTTTTCTCATCCTTGCTTTTCCAATTCTCTCCCTCATTCTGCAGCAGGGGAGAGTGGACAAGTGGCTTGTGGTCCTTAATTACCAGCAGGGGTCAACCCACCAATAATAGAATATTCAATATATAATAATATATAATAATAATTCAGTACAGTAAAAACAATATGACATTTATTCTCATGAGATTTCCTTAATTTGAGGCTGCAAGCTCATGAAAACACACGGTGAGATAATCACTGCTGGTTCTGAAGCTTACTCAGGTACAACCTCTAAACAATAATCTAATAATACGCATTTATGTACATACTGGACTTATATATATCAATCTCAGACGGGGTTCATACTTTCAAAGAAAGGTTGTGTAGGTTTGATTAGTTTTCTTCAAACATATAATTAGCTGCTGTGACTATAAAGCTAGAGCTTGATGCATGCAAAATTACTGTATTCCACTTTTGCTTTTGGCTACTTCCAGCAATATCTAACTTTTAGTTTTCTAAGGTTCTGTTGTAGCATCTATTCAACTGATGAAGTTCAAGTGGAAACATTCTCATGAAAATTGATTTAACATTAATATTTCATTAATGCAGCCTGCATAGTCTATCACGAAACTGGCCACTGGTACAATTTTTTCCCCTAAAGCTCTTCAAACAATACATATGCTTAGGATTTTTCTGCTAATAATGTTAGGAGTTTTCATGCACATTGAAACTGCATAATTTAATAAAAAGAATTCATTTTAAGTAAAAAAAAAATAAAATTAAAACCAGGTGCTACACTCACTTGGGTCATAGGACTCCATAAATCCAAACGGACCATAATCTATTGTTATGGACAATAAACTGAAGTTATCTGTATTGCACACACCTACAAAAAGGAGAAACAAAAGTTAAAATTCCACCTGACCCCGTAGCCTGTAGGAAATTTGTTGTGAAACAGATCCACTGAAATTTGCTGTGAAACGGATCCACTGAATCTGAGAACCCTGGAGCGGCTACTTTTGAGCAACGAGGCTCTGGAAAATCAGCTGCTCGAAGCCGGAGGAGGAAGCGCTGGGTGCGTTCCCCGCTCCCCGCGCCAGGTGGCGCCGGTCCCCCTTCGGGCCCCTCCGGGCGGAGCCGGATCGGGGAGCATCGCTGGACTTTGTCTTTGATAACAGAAACCCGGAGCAAAGGTGGGCAGCACTGTACCCTACGCACTGTAAGAGGCCGGGTTTTTATGCGGATGGATCGAATTCAGAGCAGTTAAACTTGTACAGGACATCGACACGTTGTCTTTATACACGGGACTGTGGCAGCAGTTCTGGGAATTCACGCTCCCACCAGGAGACAGCAGAAGAACTGAAGACGAAAGTGAAAAATAAACCCCATTTTTAAGCATATGATTATAAAAAGTCCCTCCTGTAAAGCCAATGCAGCTTACCATGTGCAAACCCCACAGACATCCACAATGCAATCAGATTTGCAGTCTCTGATACGACTGTAGAGAAAAATTCCTAAAATCAAATACATCTTTTACTTCAAGTCCTCTGTATCAAAAATAGTAAATGACATAAACATTTTATTCACCTTAGAAATATGTAATATATTCTATTTTAAAAATTTATATCTCTCTCCGTCAGGACTTTTCATTCACATTCTAAATTATGTGAGTGCATAATAAACTTATCCAGCAAAGACTATAGTTAAGTATTTACAGATGGTCCTAAAAGAAATTAAAAACTAAAATTAAAAAAAAAATACACTCTATATACTAGCCTGTATACTAGAATATATTGTATATACTACTTTTATACTAGAAAAACTTCATGACCACTGCTCACTCAAAATCTGAGCAGTAAGAGAACAAAAAATAACAGAAAATGGAAGCTTCACAATAAACATTTCCGTAATGAAAAGTGGTGAAGAATGTTCACATTTGATTTTGAGAAAACAAAAAAATCAAGAAGTAGATTTTTACTGCATAGAATTAACAAACTTTTGCTAATAAAACCTGGTAGCTTACTTCAAAATTTAAAACCTTTTAAAAGTTGAAACTCTGAAGAGTGTTGTGTAATTTTTGCTCACATGCTTGTGGAAATTAAAAATAACTTTTAAAAAAGACTTACCAGATATCTATTTGAATCATTCATAGCTATTGATGGAAAATGTTCCTGGATGATAAAGTCCAGTAATCTTCTGTAATAGGAGAGGCAGAATTCTTTAAACAAAACTGGTACTTTTAGAACTCATCATTCAAAATTCTGGTTTTCAAACAGCAAACTGCTAATCAACACCTTGCCACAAATAGTTATTAGAAAACTTAGTCTATTTATTCCAATGAGTATGGGATTAAGCTCTTCCAAATGCTTAGAGATAAAACCTAACCCTAAGGTTCCAGTCATAAACACAGCTGGAGATTGCCACACAGAGTAAAAATTATTTCCACACATTAAACCTCCAGAGCAGAACAGGATCTGGTTTTGCATGCAGCAATATCCATTTTTCAGGAAAATAGAGTTTGCATATGCAAAAAAAAAAAAATCTATACAATTACAAGGAATAATTCTTCACCAGAATTCTCGAAAAGTAAATTTTATGGCTGAATTCTTCAACCAAAAAATACTTTAACCAAAAAAAACCCCAAAACAAAACTTAAAAGCAGTTCCCTAATTCAGTCTTTCAGTTTTACAATAAAAATCTGCTGAGGTTAAAAAATAAAAGAAAACAAAACAAAGAATAGTAGCTGTGTAGAGTGATGTGGGAAATTAAACTGAATTATCAGTTACTACAATGTACAACTGCTGTTATGAGTTATTCCTCATTTGTGAGCATCCCAGAACAACTTCTAGTGCTCCTTTTAAATATTTACAGTAGATCTAAAAATTTGTCATGCTGAGAGGTTTAAAACTGTGCAATGATTTCTTACCTAGCATACTTCTCTAATTCTGCCCGTTTCTGGAGAGCACACTTTATACAACATACTTATGCTAGTGATTTATTTCATATTTCTGTTAATTTAGCTTCACAGACAACTACGAAAAATGTAGGAACTTATACTTTCAATTTACAAATCTTTCCAAAGCAAACAACTCCTCCCTAGTGCTTAGTTACCAGAGTTATTTCAGCTACAAAACCTTTCTCATTTTGTAAGACCCAGGCTTTTTACCCTGATGAGGTATCTTTTGAATGCTTGTTTAAAAATAGCAGGTTACCTTCCTAAATTATGTAATCTTACTTTCTAAATAATTTATGTCTAAATTCCAAGTGTACACATGCATTCTAATATATATTCAGTTGTTGAGAAAACTACTATAGTTACTATGGAGATTAAACTCAAACCTTTGTAAATCCAGTTCCCCCGAATGAGCTAAGATTTCTAAGGATCCTATACGAAACCATGACTTGGCAAGGCGTAGCACTATTGCACCTTAAATATAGAGACATATGTGTTTAAATGTAAACAGATTATCAGCAAAATAAAACAGTTGCATAGTAAAAGCCATCATGTGTTGTTTCTATAGACACAGAATTTATATATGCACAGTTAAACTGGTATTTTTGTAAGTATGCTTAACACGTAACAGATGAATATGTGTAATGTATAATATTACTTCACTACACATACATTTTTAATGATAAAGCTTAATTTGCTATACCAGTAACCATAAGCAAAATTCTGTTAGTGCATTAATACTAGAATTACTCCAGAGACGGTAGGAACAGAGAAAGAACCAACATCAACAGATTTTGCCCATATTGTGCCATCCCACTCTTTTTCAGAGCAGGTGTAGATAATGTAGCAATGGCACAGCCACTGTAGCATTCCCACCACCCTAGTGCTGCTATCGAAACAATGGAAAATTTTCCTATATCATTTTTGTAATGGCAAGTGAAAATGAAAATTATATTCCTGCAACACATATGCCACAATCATAGAAGACCTGTTCATAGGGCTTCATCTCTTCAACCAAGATATGTTTCAGGCTGATTTTCCCAGGACAAGTTTTATATCTCAGTAAATGAAATTAAACCTATTTAGTACTTTTTATTACACCTTTTTGCATGGAGAATGAAGTGACAGCATTGTAACACATTATTTCAAAATATGTTCATTACCTCTTTCTTTCTTAATGTTTCCATTGTAAAACTGGTCTCTCCACACATCATCATCACTTACAACTAAGCTGTAATGCACAAGAAATGAACATTAAAAAGTTATCTCAGCAAAAATAATTTGCAATTAAGTCATATTTTATATAAATTCATTTTGTTCATAAAAAGAAATATCTTTTTGATGGCATAGCTCTGTATTTTAAAATGACATAGGCAAAGAGTAAGCCAAGGCTTATCAAGGTTCATTAGCAAGGTGCATTTATTTTGTACTTAATATAATGTTGTCCAATTTTCATTATTCACACTGTTCATGGCAAGAGGGTTGCACTCAAAAAAAAACTGCATTCACTTGGAACCTCAGTGACTGATTAGTGTGATTATAACATTAAATGAGTCACAGTTTCCCTGAGGACAACAGCGAAATCTTGACAGAAAAATTAGACACCAAATTGTTGCATCAGACGGAGGTTGCCCTTTACATGAGACAAAACTGTTGTCTCAGGAACTGGGAACAGATCTAGGACGTTTAGCAATCAGGAACTTTTCAAGACACAAAAAAAGACATAATTCTAATGATACATTACAATTATCCCTTCTTCAGTGGTAGTAGTGCTTGGATTTTTAAAAACAATCTCTTCCTTTCATTTGCCTTGAAATTCTGCACATCCTGTACATTTTCATATTTACCCAAATACTGAGATTTGTGAGTGTTTGGAACAACTTGCTCTAAAATATTTCACAACTTACATTAATTTTATGAAACAAAATACGTAATTTCACTGTATTTTCTGTTAAATCAGGAAAAATCAATCCTCACAAACTATGCAAGGGTATCATGTTCCTCTAAGGTTAATAAGTAGGATGTTTCCATTCCAAAGGAATTGGGATGACTCTAACAATCCGGCAGAAGAAATGCTTGGTGCTATCTTCTAAAAGAGGTCTTATCCCTTCAATAGGCCAAGATGACTTCTTGTTCAAGAGTCTAGCAGCAGGATAATTTAGCTAATTTTGTATAATTTTTCTTTATCTTTGCTTGTTGAACTGGAAAATATTCTTTTATTCAGGAGTGACATGGACCTGCTGGAATGGGTCAGAGGAGGGCCACAAAACTGATCAGAGGGGTGGAGCACCTCTCCAGTGAGGACAGGCTGAGAGAGTTTGGGTTGTTCAGCCTGGAGAACAGAAGGCTCTGGGGAGACCTTTACAGCACCTTCAAGTACCTAAAGAGGGCCCACAGGAAAGCTGGAAAGGGACTTTTTGCAAGGGCTGTTAGTGATAGGATGAGGGAAATGGCTTTATACTGAAAGGGGTCAGGTTTAGATTACATGTTAGGAAGAAGTTCTTTACTCAAAGGGTGGTGAGACACTGCCCAGAAAGGTGGTAGATGCCCCATCCTTGGAAACATTCAAGGTCAGGTTGGATGGGGCTCTGGACAACCTGATCTAGTTGAAGATGTCCCTGCTCATTGCAGGGAGGGCTGGACTAGATGACAATTAAAGGTCCCTTCCAACCCAAACAATGATTCCATGATTCAAAATAGTTGGGTGGCACGCTATTTAATACTTAATGCAGCCACTTGTATATGCTGACTATTAGGGAGTTGAAGACAGCACAGAAGACAGAATCAAACTTTTCTGAAGGTACACAGCAAAGATCAAGAAGTAAACCTAATATTCCATTCATAAACATGACTGAAGACAGTCACAGTATTAAAATAACTCCCAAGAGTTAAATTTTGAGAGTACACTAGATTCAAGGTCTACATACTTAAGCATAAAATTTTAGAAAGAATTCAGTTGGACCAAAAATGTGGGGTATGCATACATAAATATGTACCAAAAAAATAATGAAATTTTCTGAATTCTTACACAGTGCAGTTGCTTGCAACAGCAACTGTGGCTTTGAAACTAAATTACTGTTATTACATTCAGTATTTTTGAAGATATCTAGTAGCTATTCAAATTGAATGTTCTGTTAACTGCAAAAAACAGGCAGTGAATTGTTCCAGAAGGTGGGAAAATGTATCTAGAAATCAATCTGCTCCCATTACTGGAGCTGTACTGATACAAGTAGCATTAGGATTTTTTTTTTAATTACTCATTTGAAACCAATTGGTATGTCTGTAGGATTGAGTACAAAAAACTCTGACATAAGTGAGGTGGAAGAAGAAAACCTTAACCCTTTAAAAGAAAATAAAAAATTTCAAATACAGGGAATGAATCTCAGATACTTACAAAATATTGTGTGTATCAGAGCACCAGGGGACAGGAGTCAGAATAATAATGCTAATAATAATGCTACTAAATTTTCCTATTTTTAACAGACCTCTGCCAGAAGGGTTGTTTCTTTTGACTCTGTAACTCTTAGCAGGCTCTCTGCAAAGTTTCTGTAGAATACCAGCACTTCTTTTATTGCTGACAAAAAATCCATAGGGGCATCAACATTTAGTTACCAATACAAGTTAATGGACATGCAACACTTAAGGGCTGGCCAGGTAGCTGAGCAGCCACATAAAGATACATTCCCACTATAAAAGTAGTTTGCAAATCGTCCCTTAGTTGGTAAGTACCACTACTGGAGAGAAGGCAGCAGCAGACCAGGTGTACAGTCAACCACAGGAAATGGAGCACCGAAATTGCTCTTACACCAAAGAAGCTTGGAACAGCACTCACAGAAGGATGGATGGATTATATCCCTCCCTACCCAGCTCTCACTTAAGGGCTGGACTTTACACTCCAAAATGCTCTGCCTGCTTTTTTGCATGAACATCAAGCCCTATGCAAGTAAAGACCACTCTGAAAACTATGCATATTAGCTCACTTTTTTGACCTAATGCATGACACTGCTCACTGCCAGTCCCAGTATGTGACTGAAATTGTACTGTATGAAGTGTTCTTTGTCTGGCAGCACAGTCATAAACTGTAGCACCCCATTGGGAACACAGTACTTAACATTAATAGAGCAAACCAACCTGCTGGGTGTTCTGGGATAAGCTGTAAGGCTTTTCCTCCCACTTCTGCCAAGATGTGACAAGACCTCTGTAAGTGCATCCCACCAGCCTCAGTACCACAGCTCCCCATTGGGAAGAATATGGATGTCAGCTGGGGTTTTTCCAAATTAGGTCTTGCAAACAGTCTGGAGATCTTGTACAGCAGTTAAGAGAGCCAGGCATTTAACCAATCTGCCAGCAGAGAACTAAAGCACGCTGTGTGCTCAGTAGAATTTGCGCAGAGTTAAAGAGTACTTTCATACTAGTTTGGCACTGAACAATTTGTTGAGACGACAGCAAAGAGAGGCTATAACCTGCCTGATGCTTTCCTGCTGATATTCAGACAGATTTAAAGTTCTGCATTAACAGCCAACAGCAAAGGGTCTCAGGATGAAGTCAGTGAATAAACCATCAAAAATGTCTTTTACAAGCACTGCATTTTGACAGAGCAAATGTGATAGAACTAATGCTAGAGAGATTTGCAGACACTTTGCAAATACACGTGGCAGCTGAATACAGGCCTTTTCTGCAGAACATTTACTTTCTTTGAAGCCTTAAACGTTGGAGTACAGACTTGAGACTACTTAGAACACAAAATCGACTTGACATTTTAAACATGATAATCAGTTACTTGATTCTGAGAAGATCATCCAAATGAGTGAAGTATTAAGTCTCCTTTGATTCAAAGAGAATTAGTTTTGGAATTTTTTTTATAAAAATCTCTTCGCTCAAGGAGTGTTTGCATAAATAAAGAATTGAGAGCAATTGCCTACATTTAGTACTACCTCCAGTATTAACATCTGTTCACTGACAATTTTTCCCACCAATCTTAAAATGTGCAACTGACTGACTATAACTACAAAAATAGCCACTTTCAACATTTTCCTAGTTGGCTGGATTCTAGGAAAATTTATTCAAATGTTTAACTGTAGTGTAATAAAAGACTCATTTATTAACCATGAAAAATGTCATTGATTATCCACATACACTAAAGGTATTATTACTGCTTACAGGGCAGGAATCCAGCCCTGCTGGTTTTGCAAGTCAGTGGTAAGAGAACAATTTCTTTGTATTTTAAAGAGACGAAACTCTTGATTGAAATATCATAAACTATGGAGAGGCAAGTTAGTGCCAGATATAATCACTCAATCTTAAATTCCACTTTTTACTTTCTTTACAAGATGAGCCACATTTCAAACTAAGGTAATTCTGTTAAGACAGTCTTACCAGTGAACAACAGCTGCTTACCACTAGACACAGATAGTACACAATATTGTTTTCAAATGAAGCAGTACTTCAAAGCATAGCAGAGACAAAAGCGATGTGATTAATTGCTGGAGCTTATTATTATTGGAAAGTTTTATCCAAAAATCTATGGAACTGGAGGGATATATTTTGTTCTGATAGCACCCATATGAAAAGACCTATTGTCTTGGAAACTAACTGTCCTGCATTATTGATGCTCAGTGAAACTCAGTCACAAAATTACCTGTAAATGAAGATACTGTGAAAAAGAAAAGAAAAATACCTAGCAGCTCTGCTTGTAGGAATTCCAAGATAGTGCATGGCCTCACTACATAAAAACTCTCTAACAGAAGAGCGAAGCACAGCTCTTCCATCCCCATTCCTACAAAGAACAGAGAAATAAGGAATAGGTCATAAAATCAAAGCAAATTTCAAAAAGAAAACATTCAGTTTTGGTGTACACAGAACAACTGCAACTTACCTGGAGTATGGGGTCTTTCCTGACCCTTTCAACTGCAGTTCCCACCTCTCACCATGCCTGCAAAAATACCATTAGCATTTTTAACAGTACACCTTGAGCTATCCATCAATCAACTAAATTGAACACAGAGTTGAATCAGTCATTTAAAAAAAAGTCACACCTGTTTGTATATACTCCAACCAAGTGGGCTCTTCCATCCCCCAGCTGACCTGCCCAGGTACCAAACTGACAAAAATGAAAATCAAGTTATTTTCTTCTACCATTTATAACAGTTATACTTGAAACAATACAAATTACGTGTAGGTTCTCTGTGTTCTACACAATATAATGACACATTTTCTCACACAGTCATTATGAGGTTGATCCCTAAAGCTGTTATTTCCACACTCAAACCCATAATTAATCAGAAAACCACAGAAAAAGAATAATGGCAGTAATCCCCACTTTTTTTCACCTTCCAGCTATGATGTACAGGTACAGACCTGCCTCGCTTGTATAATGAGCCTTTAAACTCACATGGCTTGTTTTGGTATTTTTAATTGGAAACTACAAACCAAATTCTACCATTCTTCTCCATTAATAATCACACCAATTGCAATAAAGCTTAACTCTTATTAATCATGGTATTGCAGTGAGGCTCTGCCCTTCTTCACTCCTCTGAGCTGATAATACCTGTCACAAATCAGAGCTGGCTAAGCTGCAGGGGTGCTAAGCAGAGTCAGCAGCTAATGGAAGTCAAAAAGACAATTTGCTTCAGGAATAAACAGAAGCAGAGGAAGTAAACATGGTACTGAGAAAGAATATTATAGTTTTCTTCCACCTGCAGCCCCTTATGAAAATCAAATCTGCAATCAAAATGTTAATAAGTGTTCATGTACTTACAGGTATTATCAAGGTATAATTCACATGGAAATGCTACATAATTCAACTTGGAAGAAATGAGTGCCACAGTTACCTGGTGACCCCCATATCTATGGGCCAATGGAACAGACCCAAGTATCACTTTCCCACCACTGACGAACTCAAGAAAATCAGATGTTCCTTTGACAGATATATCAAGATCCAAAATATTTTCAATAACTTCCTGGAGAAAAAAAGAATACAGTTAGTACTTGAAAATGATCAAATTGTCAGGGGTAATGAACATGTTTTCTCTACAGATTTTGTTACTAAAAGACAGTTCACAATATGTTTTATATATGCTTAAGTATGTTTTAAATATGTTTAAAGTATATAGTGATGAGATGCTTTTACAATAAAGAGCAAATGAATATTAAAATATACTTTAAAATATACTTTAGTACACATATTAACAATCTCTACAAATTAGAGAGGAATAAAAAACAACAACCAACCTTTGAAACAGCTACAAGACGAACTCTAGATTTAAAAGGTGTAGGATAAACAATTGAAAAAATGCAGTTTCTCACATTACGGACATAATTTTCCTGGATCACATCAACTGGAAAAGGATCTGTAAACATGAAAGAGAGAAAAAATGTCTTTTAAAAATTAATCATATCTTTCTAATGCCTTTCATCTTAAATCAAATAAAAATAATTCAGAAACAACTAAAACTCAAGTACTTACCACAATCTATATTAAGCCTGCATGAAAAGCAAGTCCAAATAAATTTAGGTTTTTATTCCGTTTGGAATTTTTGAAAAGAAAGACTGAATTCTGCAGTTAAAAGAATCTAGCAGGGCATGCTCTGTTTAAGATCTAAACCATATCTAAGCAGTTTCATATTGCACTACATTATATACAACCCTAAAAGACATTTATATGAGACAGAGTTCAGCTATTCCCACAGCTGAATGTAGTTCAGTGCTGCACAATGTAGTGCAACAGACTTAAGTCACTGTGCACCATTAACTGCTGTATATAGTCCATATGCAGCAATGATCACCATGTAACCTAAGAAACCCTATTAAGTCTTTTCTGAGCAATGTAAACAGTGAATGAAAGGCTCAGAAGATGTAGTTCTCGCTGTAGCATAACATATGTACTCAGAAGATGTGCTTCATTCTTCCTTCGGACTTATTCTGTGCCCCAATCCATGGTAAGAGAGGACAAATATTGTTTTAAAACACTTTACTAATACTGTGTGGTTTACCATCTTTATGGATTTTTGCTTGCAACAATCTTACAATTCCGCATTAATTATACAATCCTAATACTTTATAGACACTGTTTTGTAAAAATTTTGAGTTAGCATCTCTGGACCCTTACTGTTAACCATGTTTGTCAATACCTCTACTAACAAATCCTGTTATAGCCAGCTGACACAAGATTTATCACTGACTATTATTTCTTAATGCTCACAAGGAATTGTGTCACCTGATGAAATTAGTTCTGTAATGTTATCATATATATTACCATAATGATTACAGGCAATTCTGTGTGCCTGAGAGCTACAACGTTTTGTGTACTGCCAGTCAGGTGTCAGGTTATCAATTTTGCATTAACTGGGACTCGGAAGAGAAAACACCAACCAAACAACCAAAAAAGCTCCTTACGGCCGGTCTGGTTTTAATTTTAGAAGTAGTATTTGTGTATATCAGGTCTTCACTTAGTTTCTGCTTGAGTAGCTGCCACAACCCACCAAGCAAGAGCCTCGGGGCAGGGCAGCGCACACAGCCGGGCAGGGCAGGCCGTACCTA